>NW_016158150.1:113534-120363 GCF_001687245.7 Rhagoletis zephyria
AACTTTATGAAAACCAACGAATCTGGTGGCCGGAACGATAAAAAGCAAGGTATCTGAAAAAATAATGTTGTTAGCAACAAATAATTGTTTAATATAAATTATTTTACCTAAAATTGATGAAGAACGCGATAAAAACTGCACACAAGCAAAATCGACGCGAAAAATTGAAATGTCAAGAGTTGTCAAAAGCCTACAGCGCGCTGTCAAATAGAGATTTCGGCTAATCGATACTTTAAAGCGCTTCAAGCAAGTGAAGTAAAGCTGCCACTAGGCCAACTTTCATACATTTTAGTAGATTTTAAAAATTGTTTGACAGTTCTCAAAGCCAAGCAAGCAAAGCAAGCGTGCATTGGGCCAATACCTTTAGTAAAGAATATGATGACCAATATAATTGCAGCAAGAATTATTACTGGATGCGGCAAAGGAGAAGATGTGTTTCTGTAAGGAGTACTATTTATTTCCACAGACCTTCCATTTTAATTTAAAAGTCTTCCTCGTACTACCCGGGTTAACGGGTATTTTTTGATAAGAAATGCTTCAGCAAAAAAAGTATCCAAAAAGTAAATGGCGCTTGAATCAAGATATTTAGATACCGCTCAACAAAATTTACTTTTTACATGACTTAATAAAGCCCCATCCTTTAATTATGAATACAAAGAAGCGCGAAATTTTTAAGGCGCCACAAATGTCCTACACACATCAATGGGCCATGGGTATATCAAGAAGAAGTGGGACCAATTAAAAAGAACACGAGTGGAACATAAATGATCCCGTTTGAGCGGGAAAACTCTTTCTTCCTGTGGAACAGCAGGATTTAACCTTTCAACCGAAGCCAATAGTGTTTACATTATAAACCCTTTTTGCATTTCAAACCTATTTCGTACTGGTCAACGCAAAAGTTCTTATCAGGCGTCGCGAAGCAAGCCAGGCATTTGCTAGTAGTTACTATAATAAAACTGTAAATTGTTTGTTTGTTTGTCTGTTTGAACTCACTAATATCCGGAACTACTGAAAGGATTTTCATGGGGCTTTAACTGGTGTATAGAGAGTGACCTCGGACGTAACCTAGGGTATAAAAAAATGGGACCTGATAAGGGGGCGAAACACTCCCATAGGCGTGACATTTTTAATTAGCTATAACTTCGAAACCGTAAGTCACATGACTTTCAAATATGGTTTGTTCACCTACATATCTATGATAGATGCTTATAGTAAAGTAGATATACTTTTGTAAAAGAGGCGTGGCACTTCCTATGGGTGTGAAATTTTTAATCAGCCATAACTTCGAAATCATACGTCACATGAATTTGAAATTTGGTATGAAGACGTATCCATGGTAGGCGCTTATAGCAGGTTATATATGAATGAGTTTGTTCAAGGGGGCGTGGCACCTCCCATAGGCGTGAAACTTTTAATCTGCAATAACTTCCCGTAAGTCACACGACTTTTAAATTTGGTGTGAAGAGAGATCTATGATAGATGTTTAAAGTAAAGTATACATATATATAATAAGTTTGTAAAAGGGGGCGTGGAACATCTTACAGGCGTAAAACTTTAATCAGCTATAACTTAGGAACGATAATTCACATGACTTCAAAATTTAGTGCGAAGACATAAATAAAGTAGGCGCTTATAGCGATGTAAATATTATTGAGTTTGCATAAGGTGCCACGGCTCGTTCCATAGCCGTGAAATATCACATCTTCGGAACCCCAACTCACATGACTTTGAAATTTGGGGAGAATATCTATGGTAAAGTATGCAAATGAGTGGGGGAGGGTGTGGCGTTTATAGTAAACTGAAAGAGAGTGAGTGTTTGACAGGGGCGTTGCACCTCCAATAGATGGANGTTACTATAATAAAACTGTAAATTGTTTGTTTGTTTGTCTGTTTGAACTCACTAATATCCGGAACTACTGAAAGGATTTTCATGGGGCTTTAACTGGTGTATAGAGAGTGACCTCGGACGTAACCTAGGGTATAAAAAAATGGGACCTGATAAGGGGGCGAAACACTCCCATAGGCGTGACATTTTTAATTAGCTATAACTTCGAAACCGTAAGTCACATGACTTTCAAATATGGTTTGTTCACCTACATATCTATGATAGATGCTTATAGTAAAGTAGATATACTTTTGTAAAAGAGGCGTGGCACTTCCTATGGGTGTGAAATTTTTAATCAGCCATAACTTCGAAATCATACGTCACATGAATTTGAAATTTGGTATGAAGACGTATCCATGGTAGGCGCTTATAGCAGGTTATATATGAATGAGTTTGTTCAAGGGGGCGTGGCACCTCCCATAGGCGTGAAACTTTTAATCTGCAATAACTTCCCGTAAGTCACACGACTTTTAAATTTGGTGTGAAGAGAGATCTATGATAGATGTTTAAAGTAAAGTATACATATATATAATAAGTTTGTAAAAGGGGGCGTGGAACATCTTACAGGCGTAAAACTTTAATCAGCTATAACTTAGGAACGATAATTCACATGACTTCAAAATTTAGTGCGAAGACATAAATAAAGTAGGCGCTTATAGCGATGTAAATATTATTGAGTTTGCATAAGGTGCCACGGCTCGTTCCATAGCCGTGAAATATCACATCTTCGGAACCCCAACTCACATGACTTTGAAATTTGGGGAGAATATCTATGGTAAAGTATGCAAATGAGTGGGGGAGGGTGTGGCGTTTATAGTAAACTGAAAGAGAGTGAGTGTTTGACAGGGGCGTTGCACCTCCAATAGATGGAGTACATTCAGAGAACCATAACCTAGGACCCATTACAAAAGGACAGCTGAACGGAATGACCTGTTGTAAACTAAACAGGAATGAGAGTTTGCAAGAAGTCGTAGCACCTCACACTACGCATGCCGTCTACGTTCAAAGAATTTAAATAAAAAATTAAAGCGCCTTCTTTAGGTACTCTAATCCACCTAAACTTAATAATGAAATAAGATTCTTAGTAAAGAAAATGACGGCCAATATAATTGCAGCAAGAATTATTACTGGATGCGGCAAAGGAGACGATGTGTTTCTGTAAGGAGTCCTATTTATTTCCACNGCGAAACACTCCCATAGGCGTGACATTTTTAATTAGCTATAACTTCGAAACCGTAAGTCACATGACTTTCAAATATGGTTTGTTCACCTACATATCTATGATAGATGCTTATAGTAAAGTAGATATACTTTTGTAAAAGAGGCGTGGCACTTCCTATGGGTGTGAAATTTTTAATCAGCCATAACTTCGAAATCATACGTCACATGAATTTGAAATTTGGTATGAAGACGTATCCATGGTAGGCGCTTATAGCAGGTTATATATGAATGAGTTTGTTCAAGGGGGCGTGGCACCTCCCATAGGCGTGAAACTTTTAATCTGCAATAACTTCCCGTAAGTCACACGACTTTTAAATTTGGTGTGAAGAGAGATCTATGATAGATGTTTAAAGTAAAGTATACATATATATAATAAGTTTGTAAAAGGGGGCGTGGAACATCTTACAGGCGTAAAACTTTAATCAGCTATAACTTAGGAACGATAATTCACATGACTTCAAAATTTAGTGCGAAGACATAAATAAAGTAGGCGCTTATAGCGATGTAAATATTATTGAGTTTGCATAAGGTGCCACGGCTCGTTCCATAGCCGTGAAATATCACATCTTCGGAACCCCAACTCACATGACTTTGAAATTTGGGGAGAATATCTATGGTAAAGTATGCAAATGAGTGGGGGAGGGTGTGGCGTTTATAGTAAACTGAAAGAGAGTGAGTGTTTGACAGGGGCGTTGCACCTCCAATAGATGGAGTACATTCAGAGAACCATAACCTAGGACCCATTACAAAAGGACAGCTGAACGGAATGACCTGTTGTAAACTAAACAGGAATGAGAGTTTGCAAGAAGTCGTAGCACCTCACACTACGCATGCCGTCTACGTTCAAAGAATTTAAATAAAAAATTAAAGCGCCTTCTTTAGGTACTCTAATCCACCTAAACTTAATAATGAAATAAGATTCTTAGTAAAGAAAATGACGGCCAATATAATTGCAGCAAGAATTATTACTGGATGCGGCAAAGGAGACGATGTGTTTCTGTAAGGAGTCCTATTTATTTCCACATACCTTCCATTTTAAATTAAAATTCTTGGATGTCCGAATAGTATTTATGCTTTTACACCGCACAAAAAATTAAAGTATTGTTCAAAACGAGGCCTTAAATTAAATAAAAAAAATAGTTTATATCTCCCTTAATTTATGGTAAACTGAAAATTTGTTTTATATTTTTATTTGTTTTCCACGAACGACGCCGGATACTCTGCATCATAAAATATACTTTTGCAAAAAATTCTGTCGAAAGATAGCGCTGGAGTCGTGATATTAAAGAATCCGTCTTTATCGTACTACCTGGGTT
This sequence comes from Rhagoletis zephyria, assembly GCF_001687245.7. NCBI lineage: Eukaryota > Metazoa > Arthropoda > Insecta > Diptera > Tephritidae > Rhagoletis > Rhagoletis zephyria. The sequence continues at coordinate 117,957 of NW_016158150.1, forward strand.
AACGGGTAATCTTTGATAAGAAGTGCTTCAGCAAAAAACGTACCCAAAAAGTAGATGGTGCTGGAATCAAGGTATTTAGATACAGCTCTACAAATTTACTTTTTAGATGACTTAATAAAGCCCCATCCTTTAAGTATGAATACAAAGAAGCGCAAAAGTTCTATGTCGCCACAGATGTCCTAGACACACCAACGGGCCATGGGTATATCAAGAAGAAGTGGGACGAATTAAAAAGAACACGATAGGAACATAAACGACTCCGTTTGAGCGGGAAAACTCTTTCTTCCTGTGGAACAGCAGGATTTAACCTTTCAACCGAAGCCAATAGTGTTTACATTACAAACCCTTTTTGTATTTCAAACTTATTTTTGTATTGGTCAACGCAAAAGTTATTATCAGGCGTAGCGAAGCAAGCCAGGCATTTGCTAGTATACAATAAGTTTGTAAAAGGGCAGGCGTCAAATATAACTTGGGAACGATAAGTCACATGACTTCGAAATTTAGTGTGAAGACATAAATAAAGTAGACGCTTATAGCGATGTAAATATTAGTGAGTTTGCACAAGGTGCCACGGCACATTCCATAGCCGTGAAATCTCACATCTTCGGACCCCTAACTCACATGACTTTGAAATTTGGTGAGAAGTTCTATGGTAAATGTATACAAATGAGTTTGTACAAGAGGATGTGGCGTTTATAGTAAATTGAAAGAGAGTGAGTGTTACAAAAAGACAGCTGAACGGAATGACCTGTTGTAAATTAAACAGGAATGAGAGTTCGGAAGAAGTCGTAGCACCTCCCACTACGCATGGCGTCTACGTTCAGGGAATATAAATAAAAAATTGAAGCGCATTTCATTCTTCTTTAGGTACTCTAATCCACCTAACCTTAATAATGAAACAAGATTCTTAGTAAAGAATATGATGACCAATATAATTGCAGCAATAATTATTACTGGATGCGGCAAAAGAGAAGATGTGTTTCTGTAAGGATTCCTATTTATTTAGACAGACCTTCCATTTTAATTTAAAAGTCTTCACTATTTCCTGAGACTTTCCTTTGACATGTGGATGTCCGAATAGTATTTAAACTTCTACACCGCACACAAAATTAAAAAAATTGTTCAAAAGGAGGCCTCAAATTAAATAAGAAAAGTAGTTTTTATCCTTAGTTTATGGTAAACTGAAAATCTTTCTAACTGTTTTATATTTTTATTTGTTTACCCCGAACGACGCCGGATACTCTGCATCATAACATATATCGATCCCTAACCGCCAAAATAACGTAAGCGACACTTTCTTAAAAATTTTCTTTTTGATGCAGCAATATTCCTAGGGCATCTATATGCATTTCTGCATCAAAAGAAAATTTTGAAAAAAAATGTCGCTTACGTTATTTTGGCGGTTAGGGCTCGATATGTGCCTTTGCAAAAAGTTCTACCGAAAGATAGTGCTGGAGTCGAGATATTAAAAAACCCGTCTTTACCGTACTACCTGGGTTAACGGGTATTTTTTGATAAGAAGTACTTCAGCAAAAAACGTACCCAAAAAGTAGATGGCGCTTGAATCAAGATATTTAGATACCGCTATACAAAATTTACTTTTTAGATGACTTAATAAAGCCCCATACTTTAAGTATGAATACAAAGAAGCGCAAAATTTTTAAGGCGCCACAGATGTCCTACACACATCAACGGGCCATGGGTATATCAAGAAGAAGTGGGAAGAATTAAAAAGAACACGATAGGAACATAAATTACCCCGTTTGAGCGGGAAAACTCTTTCTTCCTGTGGTACAGCAGGATTTAACCTTTCAGCCGAAGCCAATAGTGCTTACATTATAAACCCTTTTTGCATTTCAAACCTATTTTAGTATTTTTCAACGCAAAAGTTCTTATCAGGCGTCGCGAAGAAAGCCAGGCATTTGCTAGTAAATCAATAAAAATAATTAAACAACCAAAAAATTTTCCCTAAAAGTGATTGATGCAAGCTTTGTGGTAACCGGCGGATTTGAATAAGTAGCAAGATATGTAAAAGTTACACTTGAAGCGATCACCGTAACCACTCTTAAAAGATGTACTGATAGGTTTCGGACCTTCCTTTCCAGCGCCTTAGCCGACATATAGCGTCTGCTCGTTTTCTCCAATATGGCTCATGTCCAAGTAGAACAACATACGGACGCAAGCAATACGATTTCATTTTCCTTTCTTTTTTGCTTCTACAAACAGCACTATATTTTTTTGCTTTTAAAATTAAAATTTTATTTTATAAAATATTGACGGTAATTACACCGCTCTTGATTTATTATTGTTTTCAAACGTCATTCTGGGTACATTGGCTTGTAGGTTTTCTCGTTCTAACATTATATATCTGCACTCTAATGTTGGCGGATGTACTTTCAACGAACCG
>NW_016158150.1:121514-134361 GCF_001687245.7 Rhagoletis zephyria
ACACTAACATATGTGTAAGCGCCAATCTATTATTATTATTATTATTATCAGTTTGATAAAATAAAAATCATAATTTCATATATTTGGAACTTTAAGTTTGAATATCTTCAGAACGGCTCACTCTGTAAAAAAATTAATAAGAACTTTTTTGTAGAGCGTTCAATTTCCTACCAAAATAATTTTTCAGTTCATTTTTACAATGCTTATATGTCAAGCTACAAAAATAAGAAAAACGAAACATTTTTTCCAATGTTATTTATATGTGAAATGGAAAGTTAGGAACAGGCACCACTTAATGAAAATATTAAAAGCTCAAATTTTTAGAGCCTCTTTTTTCACCTTTTGGAAAGTTTTTAGCCTGTTTTTTAGTTGCAAAAAAAAGTTGCTCAAAAATGACACAGCCTAATACATATATTACTCTTCAATTTCAAATCAGGCCTATTACATGCGCCCCACGCTTTTCATTTTCAATCTCATAAGTTGTTTATAATGACTTTTGCTAAAATTTCAAAATCAAAAGTTATCAAAACAAGTTCTATGGGACTGAGAAATATTGTTTTCTAATTTTAGTCCATTTATAAAAGCGTGGTACATTAAAAAGTTCCTTTTTAATTTATTTTATACTTTTTAGTCTTGTCTGTATAAAATTTTACTAAAATAATTCAACTTGCAGTGAAAAGAGAACAGACGACTATGCAAGCAAAATGTTGTTTGCTCACATTTAGTATATGCCTACATATCGAGCCCTAACCACCAAAATAACGTAAGCGAAATTTTTTTCAACATTTTTTTTTTTTGATGCAGAAATGCATCTAGATGCTCTGGAAATATTTCTGCATCAAAAAGAAATTTTTTAAAAAATTGTCGCTTACGTTATTTTGGCGGTTAGGGTTCGATATGTACATACTAGGGCTCGTAAAACTATCCGACTATTCGACTAATCGGTTAACCGATTATTCGATTCGTAACCGTTCGCATGCTTATTAGTCGGTTAAAGGTATTCGAATAGTCGCCCGCCTTCGATTATTCGAATAGTTGCTTTGCTTCGACTACTCGAGCATTGTAGCAAATCGAATTTCAGCAACCGAACTTTCATTGAAATTTCTTTGACAAATGAAAAAAAATTTATTTAAATATATACATGCACACTTATGTATGTATATTCAGATACAAAAAATGAGCGGACGCAAAAGGAGCTGGGTTTGGGATTTTTTCGAAAAAACAGAGGACGAAAAGGAAGTAACATGTTCCATATGTGGTGCAGTTTTGTGCTACACCTCCTCCACATTCTCACTGAACAACCATTTAACAAAAATCCATAACAAAAATCGCGAAAATGAGAGGTAGGTATTGCTTTAGCCATTGTCTCTAAAATATTTCGCAATAACATTTCAATAATTAGCGCACATTCTTGCAAAAAAAGTTTGCCTTAATTTTGCACATGCCATCTTATATATGTACTACGAATGTAACAAGACTTTTCATATATGTATATGTATCTGTAAATGCAAAAAAAAACTCGAACTTAAAATATTCGATTAACCGAAAATGAACGGTTAACCAAATAATCTAAAGTGAACGGTTATCCGAATAGTCGACAGCTTTCGACTACTCGAATATTGCTAACCGATTAACAGTAGTCGACTTCAGTCAGATTCGAATAATTCGGTTAATCGATTAACCGATTTGCCCGAGCTCTAGTACATACATACATATAGCAGCAATTAATTTCATTTAAAGAAATGGCGTGTCGTCCATTTCCGCTGTAGCGTATGTAGTGCATATTTTTAACTTCTTCTGGCGAGGCGACATCTATCTCTAGAGTTTTTTTAATTGTATGTCTTTGATATGATTCCTACGACGAGGTTGAAATCTAGACTAGGTTTGCCATAAATACCTTTGCTATATTTATAGTATGGTGGTCTGGACATACAACATTGCAAGTTGATAAAAGCGTTGTAACGTTGTAATAATAAAGGTGGGTTTAATCCATATATGTAATATTTCTATATTGGTCGGTTAATCGATTAACCGAATTATTCGAATCTGACTGAAGTCGACTACTGTTAATCGGTTAGCAATATTCGAGTAGTCGAAAGCTGTCGACTATTCGGATAACCGTTCACTTTAGATTATTCGGTTAACCGTTCATTTTCGGTTAATCGAATATTTTAAGTTCGAGTTTTTTTTTGCATTTACAGATACATATACATATATGAAAAGTCTTGTTACATTCGTAGTACATATATAAGATGGCATGTGCAAAATTAAGGCAAACTTTTTTTGCAAGAATGTGCGCTAATTATTGAAATGTTATTGCGAAATATTTTAGAGACAATGGCTAAAGCAATACCTACCTCTCATTTTCGCGATTTTTGTTATGGATTTTTGTTAAATGGTTGTTCAGTGAGGATGTGGAGGAGGTGTAGCACAAAACTGCACCACATATGGAACATGTTACTTCCTTTTCGTCCTCTGTTTTTTCGAAAAAATCCCAAACCCAGCTCCTTTTGCGTCCGCTCATTTTTTGTATCTGAATATACATACATATGTGTGCATGTATATATTTAAATAAATTTTTTTTCATTTGTCAAAGAAATTTCAATGAAAGTTCGGTTGCTGAAATTCGATTTGCTACAATGCTCGAGTAGTCGAAGCAAAGCAACTATTCGAATAATCGAAGGCGGGCGACTATTCGAATACCTTTAACCGACTAATAAGCATGCGAACGGTTACGAATCGAATAATCGGTTAACCGATTAGTCGAATAGTCGGATAGTTTTACGAGCCCTAGTATGTACATATCGAACCCTAACCGCCAAAATAACGTAAGCGACAATTTTTTAAAAAATTTCTTTTTGATGCAGAAATATTTCCAGAGCATCTAGATGCATTTCTGCATCAAAAAAAAAAAATGTTGAAAAAAATTTCGCTTACGTTATTTTGGTGGTTAGGGCTCGATATGTAGGCATATACTAAATGTGAGCAAACAACATTTTGCTTGCATAGTCGTCTGTTCTCTTTTCACTGCAAGTTGAATTATTTTAGTAAAATTTTATACAGACAAGACTAAAAAGTATAAAATAAATTAAAAAGGAACTTTTTAATGTACCACGCTTTTATAAATGGACTAAAATTAGAAAACAATATTTCTCAGTCCCATAGAACTTGTTTTGATAACTTTTGATTTTGAAATTTTAGCAAAAGTCATTATAAACAACTTATGAGATTGAAAATGAAAAGCGTGGGGCGCATGTAATAGGCCTGATTTGAAATTGAAGAGTAATATATGTATTAGGCTGTGTCATTTTTGAGCAACTTTTTTTTGCAACTAAAAAACAGGCTAAAAACTTTCCAAAAGGTGAAAAAAGAGGCTCTAAAAATTTGAGCTTTTAATATTTTCATTAAGTGGTGCCTGTTCCTAACTTTCCATTTCACATATAAATAACATTGGAAAAAATGTTTCGTTTTTCTTATTTTTGTAGCTTGACATATAAGCATTGTAAAAATGAACTGAAAAATTATTTTGGTAGGAAATTGAACGCTCTACAAAAAAGTTCTTATTAATTTTTTTACAGAGTGAGCCGTTCTGAAGATATTCAAACTTAAAGTTCCAAATATATGAAATTATGATTTTTATTTTATCAAACTGATAATAATAATAATAATAATAGATTGGCGCTTACACATACGTTAGTGTTTGGCCGAGCTTCTCCTCCGATTTGNGACCTACAGTTTTACGCCGACTCCGAACGGCGATTGTATTTTTATGAGAAGCTGTTTTTCATGGCAGAAATACACTCGGAGGTTTGCCATTGCCTGCCGAGGGACGACCGCTGTTTAGAAAAAACCTTTTTTTCTATATTTATTGCGACGTTGCTTTGACCAGGGTTTGAACCCAGGCGTTGCGGAGTGGAAGCGCGCACTGCTTACCACTACACCACAGTGGCCGACAAATCAAACTGATCAAACTGATACTGTCTTAAAAATTATTTTTAATCAGAAAACTGGTTTTTGTGCTCTTATATTTTTATAAAGCTAAAATAAAAAATTACGTCTTAGATATTATTTTATTATTTGATTAACTCTTAAATAAAAGTAATTATGAACTAGGTTCAGTAAAATTATTATATTATAGATTACAAAAAAACTTTTCAACAACTAGAATACATAAACAATACATAAATAAGACTTAATAAAGTCATCAGTATTAGTTTTATAAAATAAAAATCATAATTTCATACATTTACAACTTTAAGATTGTATCTTTTCAGAACGGCTGACTCTGTAAAAAAAATTATTTACAACTTTTTTGTAGAGCGTTCAATTTCCTACCAAAATAATTTTTCAGTTCATTTTTACAATGCTTACATGTCAAGCTACAAAAATAAGAAAAACGAAACATTTTTTCCCATGTTATTTATAAGTGAAATGGAAAGTTAGGAACAGGCACCACTTAATGCTAATATTAAGAGCTGAAATTTTTAGAGGCCCTTTTTTCACCTTTTTGAAAGTTTTTATCCTGTTTTTTAGTTGAAAAAAAGTTGCCCAAAAATTACAAAGCCTAATATGTATGTATGTGGGTATATTAATAACGACCGCTTAAAATCGATCTCAAATTTGTACGTTCGCTGTAGAAATTTTAGATCTATGTTATGTATGTAGTTTGAATATTGTCAGTTAAATCTAATGCTTTGTATTGCATGCGCTCCACGTTTTTTCGTTTTCAATCTCATAAATTGTTTATAATGACTTTTGCTAAAATTTCAAAATCAAAAGTTACCAAAACAAATTTTATGGGACTGAGATATATTATTATTACAACGTTACAACGCTTTTATCAATTTGCAACGTTGTATGTCCAGACCGCTTTGAATGTTGTATGTCCAGACCACTATTTATACTAGCTGCATTTTTTTGTAAGCGAGCGACAAAAGAACGCTCAACTCGGGTGAAAATTTCCTTTTAGCTACTTAAGCAACCCTGTTGGTAGCTGGCAAGAAAATGTGATTAGTTTAACGGGATTTAGATACAAAAACCAATTTAAATGGGTAATTATGCGAGGTATTTGCGTAATATATATACTCTTTTAAAATACAAGTCACGTATAAAAGGAAGCAAAAATATCCCTCTCCACTTTCCCATTAACAATTCACAACAGAGCAGTTTTTTCACTTATCAACACTAGCCTTCAGGTCGCGTATTTTTTAACCGACCTGGCTGAGCTCTGAGTGTTCTTATGCAGCTCGGTTGCAAAAGAATGCACCTACTATAAATGTAGGAAAGCTATTTATAGAAAATTCTAGATATCAACCTAGTGTGGATATCAACCTCGTTGTAGGCATCATATCAAGGAGATACAATTAGAAAACTCTAGAGATAGATGTCGCCTCGCCAGAAGAAGTTAAAACTATGCACTACATACGCTACAGCGGAAATGGACGACACGCCATTTCTTTAAATGAAATTAATTGCTGCTATATGTATGTATGTACATATGTAGGCATATACTAAATGTGAGCAAACAAAATTGTGCTTGCATAGTCTTCTGTTCTCTTTCACTGCAAGTTGAATTATTTTAATATCTATTGCAAAATTTTGTACAGACAAGACTAAAGAGTAGAAAATAAAAAAAAAAACTTTTTAATATAAACGCTTTTATAAATGGACTAAAAAGTAGAAAATAATATTTCTCAGTCCCACAGAATTTGTTTTGATAACTTTTGATTTTGAAATTTTAGCAAAAGTCATTATAAACAATTAATGACATTGAAAAAGAAAAGCGTGGGGCGCATGTAATACACTTGAATTGATATGAAAAGTAACATATGTATGTATGTGGGCATATGAATAACGACCGCTTGAAATCGATCTCAAATTTGTACTTTCGCTGTAGAATGTTATGTTGTTTTTCGTTTCGGGAGAGACACCTCCGATAGGCGTGACAGTTTTAATCAGCTATAACTTCGAAACCGTAAGTCACATGACTTTGAAATTTGGTGTGTTCACATACATATGTATGATAGATGCTTATAGTAAAGTAGATATACTTTTGCAAAAGAGGCGTGGCACTTCCTATGGGTGTGAAATTTTTAATCAGCCATAACTTCGAAATCATACGCCACATGAATTTGAATTTTTTTTGGCATACGCCACATGAATTTGAAATTTGGTATGCAGACGTATCCATGGTAGGCGCTTATAGTAAGGTATATATGAATGAGTTTGTACAAGGGGGCGAGGCACCTCCCATAGGCGTGAAACTTTTAATCTGCAATAACTTCCGAACGGTAAGTCACACGACTTTTAAATTTGGTGTGAAGACAGATGTATGATAGATGTTTAAAGTAAAGTATCCATATATATAATAAGTTTGCAAAAGGTGGCGTGGAACATCTTACAGGCGTTAACTTAGGAACGATAAGCCACATGACTTCGAAATTTAGTGTGAAGAGATAAATAAAGTAGACGCTTATAGCGATGTTAATATTAGTGAGTTTGCACAAGGTGCCACGGCACATTCNGATAGATGTCGCCTCGCCAGAAGAAGTTAAAACTATGCACTACATACGCTACAGCGGAAATGGACGACACGCCATTTCTTTAAATGAAATTAATTGCTGCTATATGTATGTATGTACATATGTAGGCATATACTAAATGTGAGCAAACAAAATTGTGCTTGCATAGTCTTCTGTTCTCTTTCACTGCAAGTTGAATTATTTTAATATCTATTGCAAAATTTTGTACAGACAAGACTAAAGAGTAGAAAATAAAAAAAAAAACTTTTTAATATAAACGCTTTTATAAATGGACTAAAAAGTAGAAAATAATATTTCTCAGTCCCACAGAATTTGTTTTGATAACTTTTGATTTTGAAATTTTAGCAAAAGTCATTATAAACAATTAATGACATTGAAAAAGAAAAGCGTGGGGCGCATGTAATACACTTGAATTGATATGAAAAGTAACATATGTATGTATGTGGGCATATGAATAACGACCGCTTGAAATCGATCTCAAATTTGTACTTTCGCTGTAGAATGTTATGTTGTTTTTCGTTTCGGGAGAGACACCTCCGATAGGCGTGACAGTTTTAATCAGCTATAACTTCGAAACCGTAAGTCACATGACTTTGAAATTTGGTGTGTTCACATACATATGTATGATAGATGCTTATAGTAAAGTAGATATACTTTTGCAAAAGAGGCGTGGCACTTCCTATGGGTGTGAAATTTTTAATCAGCCATAACTTCGAAATCATACGCCACATGAATTTGAATTTTTTTTGGCATACGCCACATGAATTTGAAATTTGGTATGCAGACGTATCCATGGTAGGCGCTTATAGTAAGGTATATATGAATGAGTTTGTACAAGGGGGCGAGGCACCTCCCATAGGCGTGAAACTTTTAATCTGCAATAACTTCCGAACGGTAAGTCACACGACTTTTAAATTTGGTGTGAAGACAGATGTATGATAGATGTTTAAAGTAAAGTATCCATATATATAATAAGTTTGCAAAAGGTGGCGTGGAACATCTTACAGGCGTTAACTTAGGAACGATAAGCCACATGACTTCGAAATTTAGTGTGAAGAGATAAATAAAGTAGACGCTTATAGCGATGTTAATATTAGTGAGTTTGCACAAGGTGCCACGGCACATTCCATAGCCGTGAAATCTCACATCTTCGGAATCAAGATATTTAGATACCGCTCTACAAAATTTACTTTTTAGATGACTTAATAAAGCCCCATCCTTTAAGTATGAATACAAAGCAGCGCGAAATTTTTAAGGCGCTACATATATCCTACACACATCATCGGGCCATGGGTATATCAAGAAGAAGTGGGACGAATTAAAAAGAACACGATTGGAACATAAATGACCCCATTTTGAGCGGGAAAATTATTTCTTCCTGTGGAACAGCAGGATTTAACCTTTCAACCGAAGCCAATAGTGTTTATATTATAAACCCTTTTTGCATTTCAAACCTATTTCGTATTGGTCAACGCAAAAGTTCTTATCAGGCGTCGCGAAGCCAGGCATTTGCTAGTTCAAAAATAAAAACTTAAATACCACATATCCATTGACACGAAAATTACTTTATAAAAAAAAAAAAAAAATAAAAATGTTTTTAAACCCACTTAAAACTCTTTGCAATTGCATGAGAATATAACCCAATATTCCCACTGCATGAAAACGTCCCTATTTTTATACCCGAGCGCACTTGTGCACAAGGGTATATCAATTTTGTTCTCATAACGGTTGTTTGTAACAGCCAAAACGAATCGAGATAGATATAGACAAATGTATACATAAATGATCAGGATGAAAAAAGAAATCGATTAAGCCATGTCTGTCTGTCCGTCCGTCTGTCCGTCTGTCCGTGTACACGATAACTCGAGCAAAAATTGAGATATCTCAACGAAATTTGGTATGTAGGTTTCCCTTAATCCAAGGTAGGTTGATATTGAAAATGGGCGAAATCGGACTTTAACCACGCCCACTTCCCATATAACGGTAATTTCCAACTAGCTACATAACATTCCACAGCGTAAGTACAAATTTGAGATCGATTTTAAGCGGTCGTTATTCATATGCCCACATACATACATAGGTTACTTTTCATATCAATTCAAGTGTATTACATGCGCCCCACGCTTTTCATTTTCAATTTCATAGATTGTTTATAATGACTTTTGCTAAAATTNTATTAAAAAGTTTTTTTTATTTTATTTATTTTCTACTTTTTAGTTTTGTCTGTACAAAATTTTGCAATAGATATTAAAATAATTCAACTTGCAGTGAAAGAGAACAGAAGACTATACAAGCACAATGTTGTTTGCTCACATTTAGTATATGCCTACATATGAGTCAGAAGAAGAGTTTAGTGACGCCAAGACAGAAGCTTCGGTACAATTCAGCCTTAAAAGAAGTATGTGCTTCACTTCCATCTTTTAAAGATCTGCTAACTCTATCCGACGAGCCGTCAACAGCTAACAGTTCACCAAATATTTCGACAATTTTTCAAGAATTTTTAGACATGGCTACCACTGAAGAGAATAAATCCTTTATTAGTCTTTGTGCCTCAATCATTAGGGAAAATTACAACGGCGATCCGCTAGCACTTGAATCGTATATTGATGAAATTAATTTAATTGTAGATTTTGCAGACAAAAATTTAAATGCAACTTTTATATCATTTTTGAAATCAAAGTTCGAAGGCAAGGCACGTGAAGCAATTCCAACCGAATTTAATTCAGTTCGACAAGTTAAAGATGCGTTGAGAAATAGAATAAAGCCAGACAACTCGAAAGTTGTAACTGGGAAAATTACATCTCTACATGTCATAAATAACAATGATACGGAATTTGCCAAGCGTGTCGACGAGCTTTCGGATGCATTAGAGCGTTCATTGATCATTGAAGGTATGACACAGTCTAAGGCCCATGAAATGGCAGTCGAGCAAACAGTTAATGTTTGTAGACTTAATACTCAGTCGGATTTGGTCAAATTAATTTTACCGTCAACAAAAATTATAGTTGAACAAAATAATCAAAGAGCGTCAAGTGTTAGCGTTTCGATCCCGGGTAAATAGGCCAATTAGTTTTAGAGGTCATAATTTTAATAGGTACAACAATAATAATTTCAGACAAAACAATGCTAATTTCAGTAGGTACAATAATAACGGTAATAACAGTAGGTACAACAATAACGGTGGAAGGCATAACGGCAACAATTTCAACACTAATAACAATCGGTCATCAAAAAACAACAATCGAAACAATAACAACAACAATAATAGTAACAGACTATATCAATTACATATATGATATTTTAATGAGTAAATATATTTGGATTAAATTTTAAGTTTTATATGTTGAAAGTTTATTATTGAATAATCAAAAATTTTCTTTTTGATAACAAACAAATTCATTGAATCATAAATTGAAAATCAAGAATTTAAACAAGTATAAAAACATACAAGTAAAATACCCTACATATACTCCCCCTCCAGTAAAACGATAATTAATTAACAAATATTGGAATGTGTATGAAATAAATATCAATAATAAAAATAATAACAAAAATGTGTTTTTATGTATATACATATAGAAAAATTTATCTAAAAATTTAAATAAATCGTAAAATTAAAAATTTGTTCGATGATGACTACGACGAAAATAGTAAAATATGGAATTTTCTTGTTTTGTTTTTGTTATTGACACTGATGCTTTTGTTGCTATTGCTGCATCAGCTGTTGTTGATTATTTAAATTGTTTTTGAAATTGTTGTAGCTGTTGGTTAGAAATGTCATTGCTGATAAGATCCTAGTATTGTGCTGTACGAAGTAGCACAACAGTGACTAACGATTGTCGTGTTGAACTGTTGGCTGTTGTAGACTTTGATGCTTGACGGGATGAACGGCTGCTGTATTGGTAGCACGGCCGTTGAATAAGCAAGTTGTTGAATAAATAGTAGTTTAAATTTAAAATGATTGATTTTGTAAATATATGATGATGTTAGGGCTGAGGAAAGCTCATTAGCTGGTTGTATGTACCGTCACTAGGTGGAGGAAAGTTCCATTGTTCACGGAATAGCTTCGTCTGTGCTGGCCGCAGTTGCTGTATATGTATGTGCTTGATATTGCACTGTTGCAGCATTCGATTGGCCATTGCAAATACCTAACTGCGTTTATTGCTGATATGGGCGCTGATATGTTTGCTGTTGCAGTTGTACCTGCTGCTGCTGTTGTTGAGAAGGCGGCAGCATTTGTTGTGGTTTTTGGATACATATGTATGTTAGAAGTTTTCGTAGCCGCCGTTTAGTTGAACGATGTACTCGCTAAAGTTATTGTCAGTTGCAACGACATTAGGTGCGGATGTGTGCAAGGGCGCTTACTTTGGATGATGTCCATAGTATAATGCTCCTGGCAGGATCGCCAATATATCAATTACATATATGATATTTTAATGAGTAAATATATTTGGATTAAATTTTAAGTTTTATATGTTGAAAGTTTATTATTGAATAATCAAAAATTTTCTTTTTGATAACAAACAAATTCATTGAATCATAAATTGAAAATCAAGAATTTAAACAAGTATAAAAACATACAAGTAAAATACCCTACACAGACGTCCAAATTAACGCAATAATGCTAATGTGCGCGCTTTAAACGCCCACGTCCCTCAGGAGCGAACACTGAGAGCGGAGGAATTGGACAATTAAATAAATCTTTTTCGACAAAGGGCATTTATTGCTTAAATTTGAATTACTCCGACTTTATTGAATTGAAAATTACTGGGTCAAACTAAATTTGTACGTTTTTGGTCGACATGCAAGCCGACATTTCTTTAAATAAAATTTCAAGTTTTCTCAATAATTTTCCAATTGATACGAATGATATTATCCGCATTACGGGCGTCACTTCAAACACCGTTTCAACTCTGGGTAAAATTACGACAAATTTGACTTTTTCTGACTTCTTTATAAAACATACGTTACATGCATGATTCAATTATTAAAGGTTTTGTAAGTAGGTTTTTTTCTAAAATTTGACACTCCCACCTACAGGGATGGTTTATGGAAGCAGCACAAAAAGGGGAAGAATTCAATCACACTTCCTAAAATGGGAGCTAAATTCCATAAAATGGTGCGGATAATAGTGGTATTTTAAAACAAAAACGAATTTTATTTAATTATTTAATTTAAACAAGCTTATTTACATCTAATATAACACCTGATTGTTATTAAAAATAAATATCTCTATGTATATACCAAACTTGCGTACGTCAGACGGCGCATAACTCGAGAATGGAATGGTTCACTTTGAGCTTTTTTTTATTGTATTTGTTTGCCAGATGATGGACATTTATTTACTTATTTATTTATTTGGTCTACAGAAAAATGTTTTCTTACATTTAGGTACATAGTCATTTATAATAATAATAAAAGTAATAATAATAATAATAATAACAGCATAAAATAACAGGTTTGATAGCTGGCGAGGCCTAGTCTTCAGTCTACTTTTGTGTGCGGCGGGCGGAAAGACCTAGTTTCCGCTCCGTGCTGCGGACAGGCTGTTGATCAAGGTCGGTAAGGCCGAGTTTCCGATCCATGCTCGTATTGTCTTACGCGCTCGCGAAAATATACGAAGCCGATTACAGTTGTACTAAGCAGTCATAGATATTGTGTAATTTATCGTTCCCGGTTAAAGATATTCATTTATTTAGTTACAAAAAAGCGATTCACGTTTACGTTTGCAGAAGGGGACCAAGGTGGCTACCTTGAGGTACACCTGACGTCACATGAATTACACGAGATGAACATTTTTTAAAGATAACCCTCTGTTTCCAGCCAATGAAATAAGAAGAAAGCCAGCGCAGCAGGATTGGAGGGAAACCAATTTTATCAAGTTTGTATATTAGAGTTGAATGTGATACTTTATCAAAAGCCTTGCTGAAATCAGTGTAAATGACGTCAGTTTGATAATTACTTTTGAAACCATTATTCACATTTGTAGTGAATTCAAGAAGGTTTGATACAGTTGATTTACCTTTACAAAAGAGGTGTTGTGATACATCGATAACGGGTGTTAAGGAATACGATAATTCTTCCGTAACGATTTCTTCAAATAATTTAGGAATAGCACACAGCTTAGCGATTCCCCTATAATTCGCAATATTCGACCTGCTTCCATTTTTATAAGGCGGCAAGATATACGACTCCTTTCACAAAGAGGGGAAAACTCCTTGCTTTAGAGAAGCATTGAAGATGTTTGTTAATGGCTTATATAGATAATCAGCACAACTTATTAGGACACAGGAGGGAATACCATC
>NW_016158150.1:136277-137409 GCF_001687245.7 Rhagoletis zephyria
ACATGATATGATGAGACATCACAATATATTACATCACATAATATGATATCACATCACACGATATCACGTGACATGACATCATATGATATGACATCACATTATATGGCATGACATCACATGATATGACATCGTATGACATATCCAAAGACCTTCTCAGATAAGAAAAATTTAGTTACGTTTTAGCAGAAGATTTTCGGGTTAGTTAATTTGTACCGTATAAGTTTTGCTACGTGTTAAGATAGAAAACCTCCCCAAGGCTTCTAAAACTAGAAAAACTGTCGAATTTCGACAGTAACTGGCACTCTAGTATATAGAATACCTTTCGAACAAAAGAAGAATCATTCAAATTGGTTGAGAAACATAGGAGCAGTAGGGAGGAATAGATTTGTATGGGACTTCGTTAGCGTATTAATATATAGATAGTAGATGGTGAAAGCAGGCACTCACAAGCATAAACGGAAATTGGAATAACTTGGCTCTGGGGCCACCTATGTTAGTAATATGTATTTTGAATTTGAAGAAAATCGGACCATAAATGAAGTTTTTCGGAATAACTCCTCTCCTACTCCACCTACTGAAAAATTAAACAAAATGCGCACCTCCCCTTTAAAATACCTTTCGAACAAAAGAAGAATCATTCAAATTGGTTGAGAAACATAGGAGCATTAGGGAGGAATAGATTTGTATGGCATTTCGTTAGCGTAGAATGAGATGAGGTGCGATGACGTGATAAGATGTGGCGGGATTTTATATGATGTGATAGGATGTCATGTCATGTGTTGTCATATCCTCTGATGTCATGTCATATGATGTCATACCATATGATGTGATATCATGTGATGCCACGTCATGTAATGCCATATCATGTCATACGATGTCATATCATGTGATGTCATGCCATATAATGTGATGTCATATCATATGATGTCATGTCACGTGATATCGTGTGATGTGATATCATATTATGTGGTGTAATATGATGTGATGTCTCATCATATCATGTGATATTATGGGATGTGATGTCATGTAATGTGATCACATTCCATGTTCCGATCATTAAATCGGTAACCCTGTCGATAACTGTTTCAATAAAAATACCGATAACAATATCCATACACATATAGAAAAATAC
>NW_016158150.1:137644-138282 GCF_001687245.7 Rhagoletis zephyria
ATCGATCATCCCCTTCCTTTATTCATATTTATCTTTATTTTTGCATATTCCTCTTCACCTTTACCTTAAAGTGTTTAAATTTACTTTGATCTTCGTTTTTGCCTGTACCTCTAGGCATCTTTGTTTTTGTTTTTATTCTCAAACCGCTAAACCGCTGAGAGCCATTTCCATGTGCATTATTCCCCTTGAATTTGACAATTTACTCCCAACCAACCAACTGCCGCTAAAGAAGTTTCACTTCATAAATTCAAGAAATGTTCTTACCCTTTCAGTTACCCTAATTCTTATGTATCTGTCATTGTCTCCTTTTCGTCTTTATCTTCACTTTTGCCTTCTTTTTTATTTCTTCATCTTCATATTTATCTTTATTTCAAAGCTTAATTTCAAATGTGTAGTGAAACAACAGGCGAAACATGTCAAATTGAATATGTTGCAGCAATATCTATACGCAATTCGAAAATGTTTAAATGACGGTTTTGGCCGTACTTTTCAACCAATTGCGAATTGGTAGAATCGCCAAACGAACGGAGACAAAATTTATATTAGCGTAGTAATCTATATATTAATCTATATATTTGGCGATTCTACCGAACCGATTTCAAAACCAAGAACACCATTGGAAAGGCATTTTTCCGTAG
>NW_016158150.1:138346-138826 GCF_001687245.7 Rhagoletis zephyria
TATGTATCTGTCATTGTCTCCTCTTCGTCTTTATCTTCACTTTTGCCTTCTTTTTTATTTCTTCATCTTCATATTTATCTTTATTTCAAAGCTTAATTTCAAATGTGTAGTGAAACAACGGGCGAAACATGTCAAATTGAACATGTTGCAGCAACATCTATACACAATTCTAAAATGTTTAAACGACGGTTTAGGGCGTCATTTTCAGCCAATTGTGAAACCATAAAAACTCTGTTCAAATTGGGAGTAAATTGTCAAATTCAAGGGGAATAATGCACATGGAAATGGCTCTCAGCGGTTTAGCGGTTTAAGAATAAAAACAAAAACAAAGATGCCATGAGGTACAGGCAAAAACGAAGATCAAAGTAAATTTAAACACTTTAAGGTAAAGGTGAAGAGGAATATGCAAAAATAAAGATAAATATGAAGAAAAGGATGAGGATGAAGATCGATATTGTTATCGATATAAAACTCGATATT
>NW_016158150.1:139175-148762 GCF_001687245.7 Rhagoletis zephyria
AGTTAACAAAATGATAAAATGACTTGGGATTAGAAACGATGTTAATGCGAGTTTAATTAATGTAATTCCTGTAATATTTTCTGTTTAAGGCATTGTATTTATGAAGAAGGATGGAGTACGCGGCGTAGTGAGAGGACAGGCCTGATTTTTTATAAAGTTTAAATGATTTAGTTTTCTGATTTTTTAAAGGCTTTAGCTCTGAGTTAAACCACAACGAGTTACGAGGTCCGGTATTTTCTTTAACAAGAGGAATGAGTTTACTGAATATATTATTCAAGATTTTACTAAAGTGTAAGGCACTGTTCTCAACATCCCCATCGTACTCAGGCCAGATTATTTCAAATATAGCTACTTTAAGCTTGTCGTAGTTAGCGTATTTGAAAGAATATCGCCGACCTTTCGGCTTTCTAGTTTCAGGACAATAACATGAATCGTAGGATGGTGCCAAGGACAACTCAAGTGGTGGGTGATAAGGGTCTATAGGTATAACTAAAGGATCGCCGCGTATTATAGTGCATTTAGCAGTATCATTAATAAACGCTAAATCAAGACATTTACCTAAGTTGTTGATAACTGAATTAATCTGATATAGACCAAGATCGGAAAGTTCGTTAAGAAATTGGTTAAGTACATCCCGAGAAGAATTTGGCACCAGAATTCCATCCACCGAATCCCAGGAAACACACGCTAGATTGAAATCACCCAACACAACAATAGAATCGGAGGGCTTGGTCATGGCAAATAAAGAGAGCAATAATGAAGAATGTTTGAAGTAAACCGAAGGGTTAGAGTTTTGTGGAATATAAATTGCAACAAGAAAAACACTACTTGAGGGGCACCGTATTCTAACACAGAAGAATTCAACAACATCTGAACCTGTGAACACAACTTTTTCAGAGGAAAAGTCGGTCTGAACAGCTATTANAGTGGTGGGTGATAAGGGTCTATAGGTATAACTAAAGGATCGCCGCGTATTATAGTGCATTTAGCAGTATCATTAATAAACGCTAAATCAAGACATTTACCTAAGTTGTTGATAACTGAATTAATCTGATATAGACCAAGATCGGAAAGTTCGTTAAGAAATTGGTTAAGTACATCCCGAGAAGAATTTGGCACCAGAATTCCATCCACCGAATCCCAGGAAACACACGCTAGATTGAAATCACCCAACACAACAATAGAATCGGAGGGCTTGGTCATGGCAAATAAAGAGAGCAATAATGAAGAATGTTTGAAGTAAACCGAAGGGTTAGAGTTTTGTGGAATATAAATTGCAACAAGAAAAACACTACTTGAGGGGCACCGTATTCTAACACAGAAGAATTCAACAACATCTGAACCTGTGAACACAACTTTTTCAGAGGAAAAGTCGGTCTGAACAGCTATTAAAACACCCCCGCCTTTTCTATCTAAGCGATCATATCTAAATATTTCATACTTATTACACAATATTTCAGTATTAAATACATTCGGTTTTAGCCAAGTTTAAGTAAAAACCAAAATTTCATAATTTAAATCAAAAGACTTTAAGTACANTCAAGCTCACGAACTAAAGCACCATTGGGCCAGAATGAACCATCAACAATGTTTTGAAAATGGTCGACGGAAATATCAATTTTGAAGGAAGATATGCTTCTTTCGTATGAAAAATTAAATTTTCTAATAGCTATGTGCCGGGGATTAAGCTTTGATGTTATATAAGACTTAACATCATCTACCGACGTTTCACTGGAAAAGCGCGAAACAAACACAGATTTATTCGCAGGAACTACGATTAATTCTTTCGGTAACGGAGAAGGTCCACTTTGAGATGTAGGTTCAGACACAGCTGTCGTTTTTGCTGCAGCCCTTGTAGTGACACCTGAGGAAGATGCAGCTTGAGACAACTCAACACACGGAGAATTAAAACTTATTGATTCCTTATTTAAGCCGGGAGTGGGCAAAGAATCAGTTGGCGGAGTGTCAATGTCTAAAGCAATGGGATTAGGAACAATGCTGTCTCCTCCATTCTTCCGCTTTTTTGAAGCTTGTTTAAGCTTGGGTGATGGAGAGGATGAAGATTCAATGCATTTAAAGTCTTTAAATGCATCTTCATATCGCTTAAACTTTTCGTTTAGAAGTTTTAACTCCTTACCCAACTCCTGGAAGCCACTTCTGGCGCTCCTAGACATTTTACAAAGCTCAACTTCGGTTGATCTGCACTTGGGGCAAGACCAACGAACACCTTTGTTATCGGTTATGATATCGGCCACACTATCATTGAGACCAGCACATTTAACGGGAGCTAAGTCATCACACAACCAACACGCAACGGAACGCTCTAAGTCGTTTTTAATGTTACATTTTTCAAAACAGCAGGATGAATACATTGCAGCGCGAAGTATGAACAATTTATATGTATGCACAAGAAAAACTCACAGTGTACGCTTTTAGTACGATAGTAGCAAAGATGAGCGTTTGAGAGACACAGATGTCTAGGTATTGTAAGTTCAATGGTTAGAAACCGTGCTGAACTTAACAGTTTTAAAGCCACTGCGCCAAAAACTTAAAAGCATAAAAGCAAGCCAAAATCAGCTGTTTGCAGGAAAACTATTTGTTCGATGATATGCAAAGTGTATGATAAATCGCGGAAGATGGGAAAATGCACTCTCACGCAAAACAACAATAATGCAGCAAAAGAGGCAAATATGCACAAGGAATAACAAGAATGTTAATTTTTAATTTTTAATCCACGCACTTTATGTCTAAAACACAACAATTTATTGGAGCTTGGCTTCAAATAGCTTTTTCCAGTATAAATTACACAAATTAGAACTGCTTAGCACTTAGATAAACAAAGTAACTTTAGGAATTCTTTAAAACGAATGTTTAAGCGACCGCACAGTACGAACGTTGTGAAACGTATGAAGAAGCTAATTGTTTGTGGAAAACTTCTGCAATATTCATTTAAAAAAAAAAAAAAACGACAAATAAAAAAATTTGGAGCTTACGTTCCTTTCGCGGTTATGGCTCGATTGCTTCGAATATGGTAATTCGAATTATTTTAATGTTCTGGGAAGATTATGCCACTGTCAGAATATTAAAGGTTGGCTTACACAGCCGCAATTGGCGATTCGTGCCGGACGAACTCAGGAAGAATAAAAAGAACACACAGCTACTGAACGACTGACAGGCCAACCTAATTTTCACGCACGCCGACAGTTTACTGTCGAAAATTTCTAATTTTCTCCTGAAATGGGAGCTAAATTCCATAATATGGTGTGGATAATAGTGATATTTTAAAACAAAAACGAATTTTATTTAATTATTTAATTTAAACCAGTTTATTTACATCGAATATAACCCCTGATTGCTATTAAAAATAAATATTTCTATGTATATACCAAACTTGCGTACGTCAGACGGCGCATAACTCCACAATGGATGGTTCACTTTGAGATTTTTTTTTTGATGTATTTGTTTGCCTGATGATGGATATGAAGAAGCTATTTGTTTGTGGAAACTTCTGCAATATTTATTTAAAAAAAAACACAAACGACAAATAAAAAAATTTGGAGCTTACGTTCCTTTCGCGGTTATGGCTCGATTGCTCTGAATATGGTTTTTCGAATTCTTTGATGTCGCAATTTTAATGTTCTGGGGAGATTATGCCACCGTTAGAATATTGAACGTTGGCTTACACAGCCGCAATTGGCGATTCGTACCGGACGAACTCAGGAAGAATAAATAGAACACGCAGCTACTGAACGACTGGCAGTTTACCCACTGAGAAAATAGGTAAGCCGACATGTAAATGTGCATTCAAATGTTCAGGTTGATTCAACACCACGTGTGTGTGGTATGAAAGTATTGTTTTTAAATACGAACATTTTAAAACGATAATCAAATCAAAAATATTCATGTTACTATGCGTTATTTTCCCCGGTAAATTCTTAAAATTTTTCTTAATATTACAACGCGTTTTTTCTCTCAGTGTAGTCATTTTTATGCAAAATTTGTGGAATCAAATCGAAAACCGGGACACTTAAACGAAACCCGGGACATTTTAAGGTTGGACCGGGATACCGGGACAAATAGTTCAGTTTGTTTTCTTTCAGTTTTTAGTACCAAAATTGTCATCATGGCCAATGTCATCTATTAGTAAAGTGCAAAATGAACATGTCCGACGACACATTACGTTGTCAGTTGCAAAATAACGTGCAGCCGAAGTTATTTCCAAGCACCGAACTACTCCGAGCGACTGCTCTGCATTACACGTAACACGTAAAGCGGCTCAGAAGTATGTCTGATACCAAATGTACATTCTAAATTCCTACTTATATAAGGCGGCCACGTCTTTGTTAAAGTAAGGGAGATTCGTCAGTGATGTGGTAAGGACAGCCGGGTGAAGTGTAAGTTGCTGGTAAGGTATTGCCCACTCTGCACATTTGTCGTCCAATCATGGCTGCGCTGTCGTCTCGCCCTGAAATTTTGAGCCGAGCACGTGGATTTCAATGGAGGTCTGCATTTTTGTCGTTATCGGGTAGTTATAGGCAAATCGTAGAATATGCAGAAATGGATAAGTACGACACCGTCGTTTGCTAATCGTTATGCAAGCATGGTTTGTTTACATTTTATGGGGAAAAATTTGTAAAAAGGTTAATATTTGCATTAAAATTATACACAAATGAGTATTTCTTCCTTAAAATCTGTGAAAATTATTAAAGAGTGGACATTTGCAATAAAATTTAATAAAGTAGATAGTTTTAACTATCAAATATGACAAATAGTCTCTGCGTGCACAAAACACATTTCAGGAAAAGAAAAGAAGAGAGATTAATGGAAAATTATTTCTAGAATTGTTGCAGCACAGTTCATTATTTAAATATTGCAGGTTTTTGTAAAAATTTCGCGAAAATATCAACCAAAAAACAGAAAATACCTGCCCTAAGCGAATTTTTAGACGCCAAATGAATTGAAGTATCACGACCGAGTGTGCGAAAGTGTAGTCGTCATGTAATCGTTGAATCATGATGTCACGATGAAGCCACTATGATTGGACGACCAATGTGCAGAAAGCCTTAGTGTGCAATTACATCGCGCCATTAACTAAACCGAGCTGTCGTGTGACGATTGGGCCCATGGTTGCGGTTTGGCAATATTATATTGCGTCAAAGTCTCATTCGGAAACACCAGGATTGTGTTGTGGAGGACAATACCTAAATACCTTCGTTGGTTCATTTACCAGAACCATTGCGCGCTTTACTTTACAGCGACTTGGCAGAATCAAGAGATCTTCACGAATATCGACAAATACATTTCGGCATTTAAGGGAATTTCGTCTCTTTAGCCTATATTTAATTACTGAGTGTAACGATTCTCACCCATTTTGTCTTGTTGTCGCTGGCGAATGCAGAGCAAACATTTCTTCAAATTTAAAAAGTAAAAATTTCACTACTAAAAATTTAAAAATGTTCTTAAAACTTTCAAAGAAATTTGGAAAAGAAATATCACTGTTTTTGTTTTTAGGAGTAGAGCGAGAGTGTCATTGATAAAATTAGAGCGAGAGAAAGTTTTTCTTACAAAACCTTNATTTAATTACTGAGTGTAACGCTTCTCACCCATTTTGTCTTGTTGTCGCTGGCGAATGCAGAGCAAACATTTCTTCAAATTTAAAAAGTAAAAATTTCACTACTAAAAATTTAAAAATGTTCTTAAAACTTTCAAAGAAATTTGGAAAAGAAATATCACTGTTTTTGTTTTTAGGAGTAGAGCGAGAGTGTCATTGATAAAATTAGAGCGAGAGAAAGTTTTTCTTACAAAACCTTTCAGTAACAAAAAAGTAGCGATACCTGCGTAATTCCCCCCAGATGCAAAGTTTTTAGACTTTTCAATTTAGAAAGTTCGCCGGAGCCACTTTTTGTGGAGTCACAAGAAATTGATAACGGTGTATTCACGGCAAGGTGCATAATTAGTACAAGTAACCCAATCGTCAAAGTCATAAATACCACAAGTGACATAAAATACGTAAAGAACTGTAACATCCGGACTGAAAAACTCTCTAATTTCAATGTTTATTTCATTAATAAGACAAGAAACGATGACAACCGGACAAAAGAACTGATTAAGATTTTGAAAAAACAAGTTCCTAGCTACACTGAGAGTGAATTGCTCAACTTGTGTTTAGATTACGCAGATATATTTGCACTTCGGACGAAAAAATGACATTAAACCACTTTTACGAACAAAAACTAAGATTGACAGACAACAACCCAGTTTACATTAAAAATTACCATTTACCATATTCCCAGCGTGAGGAAATCAACCGTCAGGTTAATAAGTTACATATAAAAAAATTAATTAATCGAAGAAAGTTACTCGAATTATAATAGCCCTTTAATTGTTGTTCCGAAAAAAGACACTAATGGTCAAAAAGCATACCGCATGTGCGTCGATTTCCGTGCTGTTAATAAGAAACTGATTGCCGATAAGTTCCCTCTTGCGCTAATAGATGACATTTAAGACAACCTTGGCCGAGCGAAGTATTTTTCAACTTTAGACCTCTTTTCAGGTTTTCATCAAATCCCTTTGCATGTTGACTCACGTGACGTAACGTCCTTTAGCACCGACCGAGTAGCATTTAGGTGGAAAGTATTACCGTTTGGTTTAAACGTAGCACCTAATTAATTTTTACGAATGATGACAATTGCTTTTTCCGGTATTCCGCACAATGCGGCATTTCTTTACGTCGATGATATAATCGTAATTGGTTGTAGCGAGGCACATCACATCAAAAATCTTTCAAACGTTTTCAATACTTGCAGAGCTTTCAACTTAAAACTTAACTCGAATAAATGCAATTTCCTCCGGCCAGAAGTTACATTCTTAGGCCATAAATGTTCAGCCAAAGGTCTATTGCCAGATGACACCAAAATAAATGCATTTAAAAAATATACAAAACCGACTGATAAAGACGCGGTTAGAAGATTCGTCGCATTTGCTAATTATTACAGACGGTTTATACCAAATTGCGTCTCTGGCAGCGCCTTTGAATCAATTAGGCAGGAAAAAAGTTGGGTTTATTTGGGACAGTGAGTGTGATAAAGCTTTTGAGTCGCTAAAATCAGCATTAATTTCACCAAAACTGCTACAATACCCGGACTTCTATATATTGCTATATTGAGCCAAGAGCAACAAGGGAATGATTTAACTATTTGTTTCGCTTCTAATTCATTTAATAAAGCCGAACAGAAAAAGCCAATTGTTGTCGTCGACGCGACTTTAATAAAAAAGACACACAACTTTTTTAGGGAACTTTAATAACTTTTTATTAGCGATGCGTTTCTTCGCGTTGCGCTTTAAAAATATTTGTGAGCTTGGCGCCTCTTTAACTGTTCATATACAAAGAACCATACCATTTAAATTCACGGCTGTATATATAGCAGAACTTCACTAAAATAGAATAGGTGTACATAAGCTCATACCTAACGGTGACCATTTATACATATATGCATATAAATAACTCAATTGTGAGATCTATGCTTAGATAATTTACAGTGGTGTAATATTAAGTACTAAGTTGTAAATGTACTCATATTTAGCGGCAACTGCCAGAACTTATCAGCGAAGTCTTTAGTTTTATGCCATTGCTGTCGTAAATCGTGTTTATCGTCGAAAACCGCTTTGTGGCCATCCGTTGATCCCAATAGCAAATGGTTTGGAGTAAGCGCATCGTCATCCGCGCTATCAAGTGACACGAACGTGAGCGGTCGAGAATTTATGATGAGCTCAACTTCGCACAAGGCATTCCTTAGCGTTTCGTCGGTAAATTTAAATGAAAGGCAAATGGCGTTAAGCACAGCTTTTACCGAACGGACCAATCGCTCCCAGGCACCACCCATGTGTTGCGCTCCGGGTGGGTTGAATCGCCACATGACATCCTCGTACTTTGTTTGCGCCATTTCAATAATTCTGGACTCTACACGCAGAGACTTTTCTGCTGCCTTAAAATTAGTTCCATTGTCCGTATAAATTTCGCGCGGCTTCCCGCGCCTTGAAATGAAATTTTGAATACACATAATGCACGAGGAAACATCTAAGCTGTGTGCGATTTCCAAGTGGACGACACGAACTGTCAAGCAAGTAAAGATTACTCCCCACCTTTTTTCTCGACGTCTTCCAACTGATACGTGTATAGGGTCAAATAAATCTATACCGACGTAGGTAAAAGGGCGTTCGAAGCTTGTCAATCGTGCAGCTGGCAGCGGTGCCATTTGCTGAGCGTTTGGTTTAGTGCCGTCGTTCTTGCAGCGTTGACACAATCGTCTTACCTTTCGATAAAGCA
This sequence comes from Rhagoletis zephyria, assembly GCF_001687245.7. Lineage (NCBI taxonomy): Eukaryota > Metazoa > Arthropoda > Insecta > Diptera > Tephritidae > Rhagoletis > Rhagoletis zephyria. Next base: position 147,502 of record NW_016158150.1, read on the forward strand.
NTTCGAAGCTTGTCAATCGTGCAGCTGGCAGCGGTGCCATTTGCTGAGCGTTTGGTTTAGCGCCGTCGTTCTTGCAGCGTTGACACAATCGTCTTACCTTTCGATAAAGCACCCTTAACCGTGGAATGTAGTACTTTTCACGAATTGTGTTTACAGTAGCTTCGTGAAACTGATGATGATTTTGCTGGTGGTAATGGCGAACTATTAAAAACGTGGTAGAATGATGGCATCGCCAGACCTCAAGTTCTCGGCTCTTCCTCGTGCTCTGAGTAAGCCGTCATCGTCTATATAAGCATTTAAAGATATTAGTTTACTGTCTCTCTCAATACTCTTACCGGACTTTAAAGTTCGCATTTCTGAAAGGTATTCACTCATCTGCGCTTCCTTTATGAGCATTTCTGGGCCTTTTTCGTGGTCTCGCAGATGGTTTCGAGGGTTGGCGCAACTTTATTGATCACCGCTTTCAGCTTCGTTGCACACATATTACTGTCGCTACCACACGATATAGGCCCGGGGGGGGACTTTGATTCCCAGTGGGAACGGTCACCATAGCTGGGCTCTAAGCTACCGGGGGGGTCGGCAGGTCGCGGATAGCCGGACGGCCTGTAGTAGCAGGTTAGTTGCGAAATAAGGTTAAACGAATAAGCAATCCCCGACGATGAGCAGCAGGAATTGAGGACGCGGTATAAAAGCCAGCAAGTCTGATGAAATTCCTGTGATAGTGGCGAGTGGACACCGCCTCTTTGAAATATGTGTCCCCCTCATCATACATATGATGAGCTACAAAAAAAAAACCCAGGCGCGACGGCTTCCATATTGGACGGCTTCCTGGTCAGCGTTTGTTCACCATGTTAGGTGCGGCTGATACAACAATCCAGACCGGTACGCGCTGCGGCGCACTGGGAGTCCCTCGAAATCCCTACAGCGATTTCTCCGCTGGCGGGGTAGAGACGGTGATGTGAGCGTGCTCTGCCGAGGTGTCAGCCGCGGTGCGTATCAGTAACCAGCCACTTCGGTCCCTGGTCAGGGAGTGTGCATTGGACGCAGGAGTAGTAGACCGCGTTGCCCCGGGCGAGCGCCGGTCCGTCCGTGTTTTCCGGGACCGGTAAAGCGAAGGACAGGCCTCAAGGAACTGGGGTAGGGGCATAGTCCCCGAGGGTATACCCGTTCCTGTCTATTTCGGCCCGCCCCCCTGCACACGATGCGCTGGCAAAAACAAAAGAATGGATTCCAAAATGAGAAAAAACAACAACAACAACAA
>NW_016158150.1:148787-159267 GCF_001687245.7 Rhagoletis zephyria
AAAAGCATCAGGGCGGCTTATGCGGGCACACAAACCGCGGTGGTAAATCTCCCAGCGCAGGAGGCAGGATTACTTCTTGACGCGCAGAAAATAAAGATAGGATGGGTTGTGTGCAGAGTAAGGGAGAAACCGAACCCCAAAAAAAGCTTCAGGTGCCTGGAATATGGCCATATAGCGAGAGACTGCAAAAACGCGGAAGACAGAAGTCAATGCTGCCTAAAATGTGGAGAAAATGGACACTTTGCGAAAGCCTGCGACAAAAAGCCACACTGCAGAGCATGCAAAAACCAGGGAAGAAGGAACACCGAGCACCAGATAGGTAGTTGGAGGTGTCCGCTATACCAGGAGGCGTGCAAGAAATCAAGAAAATGAGAGTCATGCAGTTGAATCTCAACCACTGCGAAGCAGCGCAAGAGCTGCTCAGGCAAACGGTGTACGAGGAGAAGGTGGACATAGCAATAATCAGCGAGCAGTATAAAAATATAGACAGTGGAGCATGGATATCGGACCTCACAGGCAAAGCTGCAATATGGACATGCGGAGGAAAAGCTTTCCAAGAAAAGCCGCTGCTTGGTAAAAGCTACTACACACGAGCGAAGGTAGACGGTTTTAACTTTTATAGCTGCTACATACCACCAAGTATCCCACAAAATGAATACGAGAACATCCTAGACAGTTTGGTTCAAGAAGTCCGGACCACCACAATGAACGTTATAGCAGGGGACTTCAATGCATGGGCAGTGGAATGGGGTAGCGTCCACACAAAGAGGCGGGGAGATGCACTACTAAAGGCGTTTTCGGTACTTGATGCGGTGCTTCTGAATTCGGGGAACAAAAATACCTTTGAGAAGAATGGTTTGAGGCTCGGTGATTGACATTACTTTCGCTAGTAGTTCCTTGGTGCGCTCAACGAGCTGGAAGGTGTCGGACCTCTATACGAAGGGTGACCATCTGGCAATCATGATGGAGCTAGGGAATTGTGCACAGAGCCGACAAAGGGCGATCACCAGGAAGGTGCAACGAGGGGCTGGAAGGTAGAGACTCTGGATGAAGAGCTCTTCAGACTCGTGCTGGATGAGGAAATGGCCACTGAGGATAACACTGAGCTCCAGGCTGAAACACTGGTGAGGTACATCAGTAAAGCCTGCGACGGTGCTATGTGCAGGAGAAAACACGGCTCTCTCAGGCAGCCGGCGTACTGGTGGAACGAAAAAATCCAGGCCATAAGGGGTGAGTGTCATAAGGCGAGGCGGTTGTGTCAAAGGAACCGTGGCTCGATGGAACATGCCGTGCTGCGCGAGGCCTTCAAAAAGAAACGAAGTGACCTTAAAAAAGCCATCAAAAGCAGCAAAACCAGCTGCTTTAAGGAGCTCTGCGAAAAGGTGGACGGAAACCCATGGGGTGATGCCTACAAGGTGGTCATGAAGAAAATAAAAGGTGGTAAAGGCCAGGCACCAACCTGTCCCACCCTCCTAAAAGAAGTCGTGCAAACTCTCTTCCCTGTGCAAACGCCAGGAGGTCGGCGACCGCAAGCAGAGAAACCGGAGGGAATGGAAGCACCAACGGTTACAGACGAGGAGGTGGTCCAAGCAGCAGAAAGATTTGGTAATGCGCCAGGCCTAGACGGAATACCAAACAAGGCTCTGAAGGTTGCCATCAAGCACAACACGGGTCCGTTTACCGAACTCTTTACGCGGTGTCTGCGAGAAGGCGTCTTCCCAAAAATCTGGAAGAAACAGCGGCTGGTCCTACTGCAGAAACCAAACAAGCCGGCAGGAGAACCAAGCGCATACCGACCTCTCTGTATGCTGGATACGCTTGGTAAGATACTGGAGCGATTAATCTGTGTACGGTTGGAGCAGCACCTAGAAGAGGAACTGCCGGGTCTCGCCGATAACCAGTATGGTTTTCGAAGACAGAGGTCTACCATTGATGCAATTAAAAAGCTCACCGATGTCGCAGGCAAGGCAATAGAAGGAACAAGATGGCTATATGGCACGAAGTAATACTGCGCGGTGGTGACATTCGACGTAAAAAACGCCTTCAATTCGGCCTCCTGGCCTCACATACTAAGTGCTCTGGAAAGAAAGAACACGCCGCCCTACTTGCTAAGGATGGTATCCAACTACCTATCTGACAGGCTTCTGCTGTATGATACCGACGAAGGCCCCAGGAAGTACTTGGTGACGGGTGGAGTACCACAGGGCTCCGTACTTCGGCCACTACTTTGGATTGTCCTCTATGATGGAATTCTGGGACTGCCGCTGCCAAGGGAGGTACAAATTATCGGATACGCCGATGATATAGCAATAACAGTAGTGGCCAAAGACCTCTACCAAGTTGAGAACATCTGCAACAGCACGGCGCAACAAATAAAGAACTGGCTCGCTGCAACGAATCTCCAACTCGCAGGGCAAAAAACCGAAGCGGTGGTGATCACAAGCCGAAAAAAGATGGAGAGCGCTACGCTCAACATCAATGGACATAGCATCAAAACACAGCAGTCGCTGAAATACCTGGGTGTCATGATAGACTCGAGATAAAGCTACAAGGTGCACATTGATAAAGCCTGTGAAAAAGCGGCAAGAGTGACCACGGCTCAAACAAGACTAATGGCTAACATCGGCGGACCGAGCCAAAACAGACGAGCGCTTCTAGCAAAAGTGAGCCAGTCCATACTAATGTATGCAGCACCCATCTGGGGACCCGCGTTGCAGCGCAAGACTTACGCGAAGGCGGCAAAGTCGGTGCACCGACTAAATAGCATCAGGGTGACTAGCGCCTTCCGTACTGTGTCACACGAGGCGGTCGGAGTCTTAGCGGGTATCATGCCCCCAGAAATAATGGCCATGGAGCTAAAAAGAGTCTTCGATAAGTCCCGAAACTTAGGCAGGTGCCTGACAATCGAAGAGCGAAAACAAGAGAGGGATGCAAGCCTAAATGAATGGCAAAGACACTGGGATGTGACGACAAAAGGGAGGTGGACGCACAGGCTGATCAATAACATAAAAGCGTGGGTGGAGAGGAAACACGGAGAGACCGACTTCTAAGTGACACAGTTTCTGACGGGGCACGGCTGCTTTCGAGAATACCTGTTCAAATATGGGCATGATGACGGGACAGAGTGCTCATTCTGCGGTAGCGGCGACGAAAACGTACTACACGTATTTTTCCACTGCCGAAAATACGAGGCAGATCGAACAGACATAGAGCAGCTGATAAAGGAGAGCATGACGCCTGACAATATCGTGGGGCACATGATAAACTCCAAAGCGGTGTTGAGCAGAATTAAGGCGTGGTCCGCAATAGTCCTCCAGGAGCTAAGAGCGAAAGAAAGACAGCGCAGTAGCGAAAAGAGAAGACTGAACGAGAGATAAGCCAGAAAGGCGTGTGTGAAGAGCCAATTGGCAAAGCTACGCCTTGCGACGTAATACCTAACGGCGGTCCCGCAAGGCGAAACACAAGGCTTCAGACGTCGGAGTTAAGGGTTTAGTACGTAGGCGCGCTGTCTCGCAAGTCCTGAATTATGTGATAACATAGTCTGGGCGGGTCCCGAATGAGGTGCACCCTTAGCGGACAGGATGACGAATCGTGCATAACATCTTTGGAAGATTCCCCCTCCGTTGAAAAAAAACAAAAAAAAACACACGATATAGGCGTCGCCATGTCGAAAAATCCTCTGCATTGAGAAGAGGGTGTTCAGGAGTACTTTTAGTCGTATGCAGAACGCAGTGTCGTAACTCAGTGTGCTCCGCTGCACCAAGGTCTTTGCACGTCGGCCACTCCGCTTGCTCGAATAATAGGAACTTTGGTCCATATATCCAAAACTCGGAGCCGTGCTGTGTGTTGAACTTTGTCGCCAGATCGGCGGGGTTTAACTTCGACGGAACCCAACGCCAATCAGTGGCGTTTGTCGTCTCGAGCACTTCGCCTATATGATGCATTACGTACGGCTTAAAGTTTTTGGGATCCATGCGCAGCCACTTTAGTACAGTTTTTGAGTCCGACCACCAGAATCGAGCATGTATCGGCACTCTCAGCGCTGCTTTAACGGTGGTTGCCAACCTCACGCCGATTACCGCGGCTTGTAATTCGAGCCTCGGTATCGATACTGGCTTCAATGGGGTAACCTTCGATTTGGCAGCAACTATAATGGTGTCGACTTTGTTACCGAACTGAGTCCGTATATAGCAAACGGCGGCGTATGCGTGCTCGCCGGCGTCCACAAATGTGTGGAGTTGAGTTACACTTAGAATTTGTTAGGAGAGGCGAATAGCAACGTGGGATTGTTGTGACTGATATTGCTGGCAATAATGTCTTCCAAAGACACCATTGTTTGTAGAGCTGTTCTGGAAGCGGTTTGTCCCATCCGATGCAAGAGCGCCATACTTCTTGCAACAGTATTTTCAACCCGATGGTGTAATGTGCTAAGAATCCAAGGGGATCGAAAATGGACATCTTGCAACAGTATTTTCAACCCGACGGTGTAATGTGCTAAGAATCCAAGGGGATCGAAAATGGACATGAAAATCTGGAGAACTTCTCTCTTCGTCGGTACCACGTCGCTTTGCAAGATATCTCGTCGCATTTTAGAGAATCTGCAAATAAACTTAAAAACATCATTATCTGGGCCCCAATACAAACCTAGTATTTTTTCCGTATGGCCCATTCCTTTAGGGGGTTGAGTTGCAGCGATATCGTCACTGAGCTGTTTGAGTACAAGCGGTGCGTTCGACGCCCAATTGCGGATGTGAAATCCGGCTTCAGCGTGAATTCTTTTAACCTGTATTGCTAGTTGTAATGCTTCGTCTTCGCTATCGACGCTATCAATGAAGTCGTCCACATAGTGGTACTTTTGTATGGCTTCGACAGCTCGCGGAAATATTTTATCGTATTTTTTGGCATTTATGTCACGGACGAAGTGCGCGAAACATGGAGCGCAGCTAATACCGAAGGTAAGCGCACGCATGACGTAGATGTCCGGATTTTCCAACTCCTCGTGATTGTCCTTCCACAGAAAACGCTGGGCATGCATGTCAGCATCTCTAAAGTTTATCTGGTGGAACATTTCAGCGATGTCTCCACAAATAGCCACTCGCCCGATTCTGAACGCTATTAATACATCAGTGAGCGAGTTCAGAAGGTCCGGACCACTAACGAGAAATCGTTGAGAGCAACTCCATTAAACTTAGCAGCCGCGCCCCACACTAGTCGCACCTTTCCGGGCTTATTAGGATTGAGCGCGATAAAAATCGGTAGGTACCACACACGATCCGTTGAGATATTTACTTCGTCGATTGACAGCTTTCTTGCGTAGCCCTTGACCAACAAGTTGTTAATTTGTTCTTGCATGTTGCGACGCAGGTTCGTATCTCTGGCCAACTTCCTTTGCATACAATTAAAGCGCTTTAGTGCGTTGTCAATGTATGAATATTTAATTTTTGCGGGCCACAGTGATTGACGGTACTCCCTTGCCGTGTCCATCCCAGGCGACACTTCGTTGCAATCGGCTCAAACCAGTCGCCTTCGCGAGATTTTATTGGTACGGCCAGCTTCCAGCAGTTGGCTCCGATTAGGATGGTTGGCTTTGCGTTTTCGTACGATTTTGTAGGAAGGCCGCGCAAGTATGAATACCTCTTCGCAATTTTCTCCATGTTGAGCGATTGGCTAGGTAGGCCCAGCCGCTGGACTGTGTGCACCAGTGTTGCCGCGAAACGTTTTTAGTGGTAGCTAAATTCCAGCTAAAAAAGAGCTAAAAATCGTCGTTGTGGCTAAAAATGGTAGCTAAATTATTTTACCTACATCTTATATATAAAAATAAGTGCACGTTTTTGGTGTGACAATATAACTTAAGAACGGCTTCACCGAAGTCAACCAAATTTATGCGGCATATTCGGGCCATCATGCAGATATTTTATGCGGAGTTTGCCCAAATTTGGAAAAGGGGCGTGGCATATGTATGTATCTTATGTATACAAATAAGTACACGTTTTTGGTGTGAGCTTATAACTTGAGAACGGCTTCACCGAATTCAATAAAATTTATACGGCATACTTAGGCTATCATGCAGATGGTTTATGTGAAGTTTTCCCGAATTCGTAAAAGGGGGTGTGGCACCTTCCATACTAACTAAAAATTTTTTTGTTGTATATCTCTTGAAATATTTGTGGTAGAGTACTGGAATTTGGTATAGAGGTATAACAAATAATTCCATACTCATGGATAAAAATGGGCGGTATTGGAAAAGAGAGCGTGGCACCTCCCATCTTATATAAAAAGAATAAGTGCAAGATTTCAACCAAATTTATACGGCATAGTCGGGCTATTATGCAGATGGTTTGTGTTAGGTTTCCCTGAATTCGGAAAAGGGGGCGTGGCACCACCCATACTAACAAAAATTTTCATCTGGTATATCTCTTGAAATATTTGTGGTAGATTACTGGAATTGGTAGCTATACGTGGCCTGTCCAAGAGTTGGCTTTCCAAATTGTTTATTTATTCATACCCAAGATGGAAAAACAAAAAATGTTGTGTATCCAAATGTGTTGGATTAAGATTTAAAATAAAGAATCAAAAATTTATGAGCGAATGATTAAATGATTAAATGAAAAGGGCTAAAAAAAGGGCTAGGGGCAATTTCAAATTTTTGTGGCCAAAAAAAGAATTTGGTAGCCAAATTTAGCCACCAAAGGGCTAAAACGGCAACACTGGTGTGCACTTCGTTTATATTGTATTTCGTGCCGTGGTCTGCGTTAGAGATTTCGATCGATGTTCTAATCGAGCCATTTTCAATTCGCGAGTTCTCGCCAGTCCAGCGAAGGCACAACGTTTCTCGTACCCCACACAGATCCAGCGAATCGTAGATTTTTTGTTCCATTAAGGTGACGGAAGATCCTTCATCTAAGAAAGCGAAGGTATCTATTGACTTAGTTTTCGAATAAATGCGTACAGGTATAATGCGAAAGCATGGTGAAGTTTCTTCTTCGACATCTGTATGAGTATTCACCAACTGCTTATTCACTGTTGGATATGGTGCATTTCGCTCTGACTGAACTGCCGGTGCATTGCTTACTAGCGGGTCGCTTTTATGTAGAAGCGCATGATGTTTTGACTTGCAGCTATCGACACCGCATTCTTTTTTCAAGGAGCATCTGCGACGGTGCGCGTTTAGGCATTGGCGACATAATTTGTTTTCCTTTACTACATCCCGTTTTTTTTCTGTGCTGAATTTTTTAAATACGTCGCAATTCTGAATTTTGGGGTCATCACATTTACATGCATAACATGTTGCCTTACCATGGTTGGCCGTTCGTAACGATTGTGTATGCATGTTAATCGAAGCGCTTTTTTTGGAAACACACGGCGGAACTACTTTGCTCGCAGCTTCAGCGATTAGAAAAATCCAATCGGCAAACGGCTTCATGACAGGCACTCGTTCATCGCGTAGCTGCATAGCCCAATTCAATTTGTGTTGATTGGGCAGCTTATCAACAAATTTTCTAACCAGCATGGGATTATTTAAGTGTGCTTCCATATGGCAAGCCTCCATGGTAGAGCAGATGTTTCGCACACCCAAGGCGAATTCGATGAAACAGTCAAGCTTTTCTTTTGGCGGCGGAATACGCCTGGCTTTTTCGATCAGCGATTCAAGGATATGCTCCGGTCGTCGAAGCACATTTTGAGTGTTTGAATTATTTCAGGAACCATTGACGGCAAGAGAAGTTTACAGCATACCATCTCTAGCGCTTTGCCCTTCAGACTCCTTTGCAAGCGCATGAGATTCTCCGCGTTCGTGTATCCCGCAACTTCGGTGCTGTTCTCGTAGTTGCTTATGAACAGCGGCCAGTCGTCTGGATTTCCACTAAAAAACGGTAAATCTTTCGGGATCACCTGTCTAGCTGCAAGCTGTGAAGGGGTCGGAGAGGCTGTCAGATGACTATTTCCAATGAGCGACCNGCAAACGGCTTCATGACAGGCACTCGTTCATCGCGTAGCTGCATAGCCCAATTCAATTTGTGTTGATTGGGCAGCTTATCAACAAATTTTCTAACCAGCATGGGATTATTTAAGTGTGCTTCCATATGGCAAGCCTCCATGGTAGAGCAGATGTTTCGCACACCCAAGGCGAATTCGATGAAACAGTCAAGCTTTTCTTTTGGCGGCGGAATACGCCTGGCTTTTTCGATCAGCGATTCAAGGATATGCTCCGGTCGTCGAAGCACATTTTGAGTGTTTGAATTATTTCAGGAACCATTGACGGCAAGAGAAGTTTACAGCATACCATCTCTAGCGCTTTGCCCTTCAGACTCCTTTGCAAGCGCATGAGATTCTCCGCGTTCGTGTATCCCGCAACTTCGGTGCTGTTCTCGTAGTTGCTTATGAACAGCGGCCAGTCGTCTGGATTTCCACTAAAAAACGGTAAATCTTTCGGGATCACCTGTCTAGCTGCAAGCTGTGAAGGGGTCGGAGAGGCTGTCAGATGACTATTTCCAATGAGCGACCCAGCACTTTGACTCAATATTTCATACTTTCTCTGCAAATATTTCTGCTCAATTTTCTTCTCCTCTTCCAATAGCTCCAATTGCAGCATATGTTGTTGAGTGTAATTCTCGCTGCTTCTTGGAACGGCATTGTTAGTTGTTCATGACATGGGATGTTGCTCAACCTATTGCCGGTAGCCTGTACCCAATGTCGCTAGCCCAATCTCGTCGTTTTGACGTGCGGTAGTCTGCTCTACGAGTGCAAGCGATTTCGCTGGATGTAATACTGCGGGAATTGCATGATGCGCCGTAGAGGTGACGATCGTTGACACTGACGTCGATGCGGTCGGAACTTTATGCTTATTTACCAACGATGAACCAGGCCAATCTGTTGGTTGTTGATTATCCATATTTACCGCGGCCGAAGAAGTATCACTAGATGTTCTAATACTGGGCGATGATGACGCTTGTGGTTGTGCTGATATCGCAGTGGACGTTTCATTACTCGCTGCCGGAGGAGCACAGGTGCTCGTCGCAGTAAAGGCTGGTTGCGAGGTCTCGCAAATATTACAACTCCAGCTCATATCTGCTATTATACTATTTACTCCAACGCAATCGTAATGGAACCACCGGTCACACAAATCGCACTGCACCATTTGGTCATTGTCTTCCCGTATGCATTTTTTGCAATTATATTCTTTTGGCATTTTAACTTTGCTCTGCGCGTTTTTCGCGATTAATAAACAAGACACACAACTTTTTTAGCGAACTTTAATAACTTTTTATTAGCGATGCGTTTCTTCGCGTTGCGCTCTAAAAATATTTGTGAGCTTGACGCCTCTTTAACATTTCATATACAAAGAACCATACCGTTTAAATTCACGGCTGTATATATAGCAGAACTTCACTAAAATAGAATAGGTGTACATAAGCTCATACCTAACGGTGACCATTTATACATATATGCATATAAATAACTCAATTGTGAGATCTATGCTTAGATAATTTACAGTGGTGTAATATTAAGTATTAAGTTGTAAATGTACTAATATTTAGCGGCAACACCAATTATAGAATTAGAACTTTTTGCCATCTATTTTGCAATCAAACAATTTCTACCCTACGTTTACGGAACTCATTTCATTGTTAAATCGGACCATAGGCCTTTAGTTTATTTATTCAATATGAAGGATCCAGCCTCAAAACTAGCAAGAATACGGCTTGAATTAGCCGAATACAATTTCACCATCGAGTACATTAAGGGTAAAGCAAACGTAGGTGCAAATGCACTTTCACGCATTCATTTGGATGAAATCAGGGAATCGACGAAGCATGTTATTGCAGTTAAAACCAGAGCAAGGACGAAACAACGGTACGGTAAAGACTTACGAAACAAGGATTAAACAGACAACTTAACTCAGACAGTAAAAGTTTACGACAAATTTGCATACAATTTTTCAAAAAAGCTCCCGCGTATTAGATCACTTATAGTTTATTATAATAATAATGAAATTTCAACTTTAAAAATTTATGCGCATATAAAACATAAGAAACTCGAGTTAATTAATGTTGAGACTGCTAACGAAATAATGAATTCGGAGGATTTATTTTCGAGGCTAGAACATGAAGCCAGCAATCACAATATTAAATGCATTATTGGAAACACATGACCCGCTATACTGCGAAATTTGTCAAAAACTGCGAAAAATGTCTTTTGAATAAAGTCAAAGCTAAAGTAAAAGAAAATTTAATTTTAACGCCAACCCCAATTAAACCATTTGATAGGTCCTTTACCAGAATCCAAATATGGCAACAAGTTCGCTGGTACTATGATTTGTGATCTAACAAAATACCTGGTAACAGTAGCTATACCAGACAAATCAGCTAAAACTATTGCTTCTGCTATCTTTGAACCTTTTATATTAACTTATGGCATCATGAATTCAATTAAATCTGACTTAGGCACAGAATTTAAAAACGAAATTTTATCAGAGCTAACC
>NW_016158151.1:0-1189 GCF_001687245.7 Rhagoletis zephyria
ACACTACTAATCTTTCAATTTTCTTACATACGTATAATTTTTTTTTTTTTACAGACTTCCCGTACATTTAGTATACGCAGACTTTAAAATTATAGACTATACGAACTCACAACTAGCAACATTCGACACAGGACTGACAAAAATTCAAACTGGAACCTATAGGATAATACACAAGGTTGATCTAGATGCATGTCAAAAGGCATTAAATGAAATAAGCACTACTATACAATCAAAGATTACTAACGAAAACCCCCTTTTACCCATCCTCATTAATGAATTAAATTTAACACAAACTTATCTAAATAGACTTAAACCCAAAAGATTTAAGAAGTCTATAGACACAATAGGAAAAGTCTGGAAATGGATCGCGGGAAATCCCGATCATGATGACCTAGTTATACTAGAGAGCCAAATAAATAATATAATAGACAATAACAACAATCAAGTAACAATAAATAAAATAGTTTTTGATAGGATAAATAAAATAACAGCCGTTTCAAATAAAATTTTGAAAGCCGTTCAATCTAGCGAAGACATACAGCACAATGTTGCTGTAGAATTAAAATACAAACTTAGAGTTATAAAGGAAGAAATTATCAATATAGACTATGCGATCCATTGGGCTAAAGCCGGAATTGTCAATTCTTATATTTTGTCAAATGAGGAATTAGAATTAGTTAAATCTGTAATTTTAAGGAATAACCTTGCATTATATAACGTTGAGGAATCGCTAGAACTTGCAAATATAGAAATAGCTTCAAATAGCACAATGTTATTTNACCTTGCATTATATAACGTTGAGGAATCGCTAGAACTTGCAAATATAAAAATAGCTTCAAATAGCACAATGTTATTCTACATAGTAGGCATACCATTAACAAATGAAGAAATTTGTGAATCAATTCTAATTAAACCAATAAAAAGGAAAAAATATATTAATAAAATCCATTTTGAAGACATTGTAACTTGTAATGATAAAAAAATATTTGCTATTAAACTAAAATGTAGAGAAAACAATAATATTAAAATTTGTAGTCATAAAGATATTATAGACATTAGTAACACTACCTGTGTCCCGCCATTACTAAGAAGCAGACCAGCAGAGTGCACATTAGTAAACAATCAGCACATCCCTTCAATCGAAAACATTTCACCCGGAATAATCCTTTTAAACCAGTATAAGGGCACA
>NW_016158151.1:1214-45681 GCF_001687245.7 Rhagoletis zephyria
ATTTTTTCCAATTTCAATTTTTTATTTTTTATAATTTTTTGTATTTCACATGGCACGCTTTGATTTAGAAGAAAAAATTCAGAACAGTTTTTGACACTTTCGATACCAGAAGCAACAACAAAATACACGCAAATGTTGTTTTTGCTCTACTGATACTACCTGTTTAATGTGCCTTGATATGTAGGCATATTTTTGAAAAATAGTCCTTCATTTTGAATCCATATTTATGGTCACCGTAGTTATAGATGGTATAAACCATGATAAAAACATAACAAGGTAAAACCATTGAGAGGCAGTCTGACGTTTGCCAACAATATAATTTTTAAATCAAAACTCAAACTCACACACACATTCTCATTTTCAATCTCAAACAACAACAATTGTGAACAATTTAATTTTTTTATTTTCAATTTTATATGATTTTAAAATGTTGGCAAACGTCAGAAAAAAATCATGGCCGACGAAATGAGAGAATGAATTTACCTTGTAATGTTTTTATCATGGTATAAACGATCTAAGCGTAAATAAATCTATTTTGTATAATGCAAGAGATTTAAAAGATTTTAAAGAGAAACTTAAATGTTACGAAAAAATGCGCGAACGGTTTGAGAACGTAAAACACAATGAAAACAAAAATAAAAATGTAAGTGGTGAAAAAACACAGAAGACAAGTTACGATAAAAAAGATGTGAAATGTTTTATTGTGGCACCAAGGGGCATTTGTCAGTGAATTGCGAAAGTAAAGGTAAAGACAGAAAGTGTTTTAACTGCAATGATTTTGGTCACATAGGGAAAGATTGCCCAGTAAAGAAAAATGAAGAAACCAAAGTAAAGTAAAACCTTTGGGCGCATTTGAACAAGATTTCGAAGTAGATGAAATACAATTAAAGAGTAAGTTTGTGGTAGTGCCTTCACAATTTTTAGATGTTGAGGTGGTGTTAGGCGCAGAATTTTGCAAACAAGCTGAAATTAAAATAAATCGCGACGGTGTAGAAATACACAAAACAACAAATGAAGATGAATCGGTAACTTTAATGAAAATTAATATTTTGCATTATGACGAGATTGACAGTGACATTGAAATAAATGCAAGTGAAAAAGCTAAAAAGCAAGTGTGCGAGTTAATTAAAAACTATCAACCGAAAAAGATTAAGTCGACTAATGTAGAAATGCGAATAGTGGCAAAGGATGACGTTCCGATTTTTTCGCGTCCTCGAAGATTTGCGTACTCCGAACGTTGCATAATCGAAAAACAAATAGAACAGTGGTTGGCAGATAAGATTGTTGAACCGTCAGAATCAGAGTACAGTAGCCCGGTAGTTTTAGTGAAAAAACGGGATGGTACTCCGCGATTATGTGTGGACTATAGACAGTTAAATAAAGTTATAATTCGTGATCATTTTCCTTTGCCAATAATCGAAGATCAATTAGATCGGCTTCAAGAAGCGACAGTATTCAGCACAATAGATCTGAAAAATGGTTTTTTTCACGTCGGTGTAGCAGAGCAAAGCCGTAAGTATGCCTCATTTATTACTCACAACGGCCAGTATCAATTTTTGAGGGTACCATTTGGGTTGACGAATTCTCCAAGTGTGTTTCAACGACACATTAATGCTATATTTCGAGATTTGGCGAGTAAGGGTATAGCTCTTCCGTACGTGGATGATATCATAATACCAGGCAGATCAGAAGACGAAGCAATATCGAATTTGCAGTAAGTAATGAAACAATGCCAAGATTACGGTTTAATAATAAATTTTAAAAAATGCTGTTTTTTGAAAAGAAAAATTGATTTTTTGGGACACGTCATTGAAAATCAGAAAATAAGTATATCAGAAGCGAAAACTCAGGCTGTTACGAAATTTCAAATTCCCAATAATCAAAAACAATTACAAAGCTTTTTGGGACTGGTGGGGTATTTCCGGAAATTTATTCCACAATTTTCGATAATCGCCAGGCCCCTAACAGACCTATTGAAAAAAGATGTGAAATTTACACTAAATGACAACGAGATGTCTGCAATTAAAATGTTAAAGAAACTGATTACAGAGAAGCCTGTTTTGAAAATATTTAATCAACTTCACGATACTGAACTACATACAGACGCTTCCATAGATGGTTTTGGGGCAGTTCTGTTGCAAAAGTCCCCTGGCGATGGTCTTTTACATCCAGTTTACTACATGAGCAAGAAGACTACAGATGCAGAAAGAAAATACACAAGTTATGAGTTGGAGATCGTAGCGGTGATCGAAGCATTACGTAAATTCCGTGTTTATTTGTTAGGCATACATTTCAAGCTTATTACCGACTGCAATGCCTTTACCAAAACAATTGAAAAGAAAGACGTAGGTACCAGGGTGGCACGTTGGATTATGATGCTTCAAGAGTTTGATTTTAAAATCGAACATAGAGCTGGCACTCGTCTACGACATGCAGATGCTTTAAGTAGATATCCAGTGATGACAATTAACGACGACAGCATGCATAGTAAGTTGAAATATGCACAAAAAGGAGATGACGAATTAAAGGCGATAATTGACATTTTGGCAGAGAAAACAACGCATAACAATTATTTTATGAAAAATGGTTTACTACACAAATTGGTTGACGACAGTGAACTTCTAGTTATACCTCTAGGTTTACAGCGCGAACTCATTAAACAAGCGCATGAGAAAGGTCATTTTTCAGTCAAGAAAACGAAGGAGGTAATGGGTAAAGAATACTACATTCCAAATTTAGACGATAAAATTCGAAAACACATCAGTTGTTGCATACCGTGCATTGTATCGAACCGCAAATATGGTAAGCAAGAAAGTGAACTACATCCGATAACAAAAGAAGAAGAGCCGTTGCATACTTTTCATATAGATTTCTTGGGGCCGCTAGAATCGACGCATAAACAGTATAAACATATACTGGCTGTAATCGATGGGTTTACCAAATTCTGCTGGCTGTACCCGACGAAAACAACATCAGCGAAAGAAGTTACAACGAGATTGCAAGCGCAGAGTACATTCTTTGGTAATCCGGTAAGGATTGTCTCTGACAGGGGATCGGCTTTCACGTCTGAGGAATTTAAGCGATATTGCGAAGACGAAAAAATCATCCACCATACAGTTACAACAGGTCTTCCAAGAGCAAATGGTCAGGTCGAAAGACTCAATGGGGTAATTATAGCAGTATTATCTAAATTATCCGTAGACGATCCGAGCAAATGGTATAAGAATGTTAGCAAAGTTCAGCAAATGATAAATTCTACATACTGCAGAAGTACATAAACAACACCATTCGAGTTACTGGTTGGTATCAAGATGCGCACGGAATCCGACATAAGATTAAAAGAGATGATCGATAATGAGATTATTCAAATGTTCAACGACGACCGCAACGAAAGACGTAAACAAGCAAAACAACAAATTTTAAAGATGCAGAACGAAAACAAACGATCTTATAATTTACGACGTAAGACGGCGATCAGTTACAAAGTTGGCGATATAGTTGCAATTAAACGTACGCAACTAGGTGGGGGTTTGAAATTAAAACCGAAGTACATGGGGCCATATAAGGTTATAAAAGCAAAAGGCAACGATACCTACGACGTAATAAAAGACTCAGTTGTATATGATGGGCCAAATAAAACGTCTACATGTGCTGAGTTTATGAAACCATGGTATTTTGACCAAAGTATCGACGACACATTCGAGACGAATGTACAGTAGGATGGCCGAGATGTGGGAATGAGTCTGGCAACACCTTTTATGTGGCACCGGAAGAGAAAAGTACGAGCAACGAGGAGTTGAACGAAAGACGCGAAGCCGAGAAGACGTGCGACGGAGCTGGCTAAAATTCAATTTCAGTAGTACATTATTTCATATTTAAATTAAATACAGAATTTAATAAAACTATCATTTTACATAGTATTACACATATAATACTACATACATACATGTGTGGAAAATTGTATGTTGCTAATCTTCATGTGGCTGTTTTACTTGAATATGTATTGTGTGTACAATTATAATAAAACAATTTCTATCTATAATAGGATGGTTGCAAGTTAGTGTGAAAAGCAAAGACATGGCGTTCTGTAAATTGTGCGAGTGCGAATTAGGGCCACACAAAACCGATTTAGCTCGCCATGCAGCCACAAGCAAGCACAAAGCGAATTGCTGCAAACTGGATCCTAAGCAAACGAAACTTGAAACTTTCGGTAATTTGTTATATTTATACCTTTCGTGAATTTTTATCAAGAATTGGTATTTACGTTTAAATGATTTTTTAGTGCCACAGTTGGGAATGGAGGCAAAAGTGGAAGCAATAAAATACACTTTATTTATAGCGCAACATGCATCGATTCGCTCCGTGGATCGTATAGTGGACTTAACAAAGGTGTTTAATAAGGCGTGTGTCAGCAAATTACATAAGACAAAATGCACGGCAATCATTCGAAATGTGCTAAGTCCATCCATTTTAGAAGAGGTAATTTCAGATATTGGCGATAGCAAATTGGCAATTATTCTCGATGAATCTACTGACGTCAGCGTGAACAAGTACCTCTGCATTTGCGTAAAATATTTCTCTGAAAGATCTAATAAGGTCATGACACAGCTTCTTTCATTAATAAGTGTAATAAGCACAACAGCCGATGCACTGTTTGAGGCAATTAAGGATTTTCCTACTGCTATGAACTTGCCAATTAAAAACGTTATAAGCTTAGCAACGGACGGTGCAAATAATTTATGTGGAAATAATAACTCGGTTTATGTAAAATTTAGGGAACATTCCCCTAATATAATGTTAATGAAGTGCGTGTGCCATAGTTTACATTTGTGTGCTTCTAAAGCATCGAACATATTTAGCGATGAAACGGATTTCATCGTTAAAGAAACGTACAATTGGTTTAAGAACAGTTGTCTTCGCCGAGATAAATATGTACCCAAACATATATAAATTAATAAATACCGAGGCATCACAAAACCTTAATTTCGTCCAAATTGCAACAACACGGTGGTTATCACGTTATGATGCCGTTGACCGTATATGTATGTACGCAATATTTGGAACTTAAAACATTTTTTGAAATAAGCGCCGACAAAGAAAAATGCCATACAGCACGCTCATTGCATGCGGCTTTTGAAAATCGTAGAAATTATTTGATACTTATTTTTTAGGACATTTTTTAAATGAAATAAATTCTTTGCAGCTTATGTAGAAATTATAATGTTCATAATCAGACTTTTACGTAAAGTTATTAAATCAGACGTTATTGCAACTTTGAATATTGACACGTTTGACACAAGTGATATTAAAAATATAATGCCACACATTTCCAATTATAAAAATATACAAAACTTAGTTTTCCACGATACGTTTACAGAAGAGGCTAATGAACTGCGTGATAAACTTGATTTAACAAGCATATCAAAAGACTGTCAAACAATTTTAATCACCCTAATCGAAGAACTTTTGCAACGATTACATAGTCAATTAAATACTTTTAAAAAAGCTTTGATTTTGTCACCCGAAAAGTGTTTGAATCACAAGAGGGCGAGTTTCAGGGAGCTGCCAACAGACTATTTGACTTTGAAGGAAAGAGAAGCAGCGGAAACTGCATATTCAAATCTTTTAACTTTTCCATGTAATAACTTTTTTTCAGAACGGCATTCCATCCGACTCCAAAGAATTTTGGATAATTGCGTACGGAGTGAAAATTGGAAATATAAGTAAAGTAGCCTTCATATTATTATCCTTGCCGCACTCAAATGCTTTTGTTGAGCGCGTTTTTTCCGTAATGAATTCAACAAAAACTAAGATTCGAAATAGGATAGTTCGAATAAAATGCTATATGAAGGCTAATAGTTTCTGCTGCAAAACATTTCCAATATCAAACAGTATGTTTTCAAGGTTGAATAGCTCAATATATGACAACAACACAAATGTAAATGATTCAGACACTAAAGGTGATTTTGAAGAAATTGTGGAAATAGCTGATCTCGCCTTATTATAGGTTTTTATTTTATTTTTAGCGCCGAGCGCGTAAGAGCGGATTGTGCGATTAATCAATTAATGAGTTAAAATAAATTTAATAATTGCACAGTCCTATTGTAAGATGTTTTAATACAAATATTTTAAAAAAATATGCGTATTTTAATGAAAATAGTTTGTACATCACTAGTATATAAATGATTTGTGTTATTTGTTATTAGCCTGAAGGTATTATATTCGTTTTTGATTTTAACAAGATCTCATTTTTACAATAAAAGATTTGTTAAGTCGATTTCATGAATTTTATTAAAAAAAAAAGAAATATTGGCGATTTTTGGCGATTTTTTTTTTTTCAGAAATTGCGCTTTTTTTTAACAACCTGGACACTCTGCTTCATGCTGAAAAACAACTCATGATCAGGATGATACAACAGGAATACTTCATCCCATGCCGGAAGCAGAAGGCCAAAAAGTTAATTTTTCACTGCAAACCATGCACGATATACAAACAGCGGATGAAATCCCAATAATGGCTGCATTACCCCCTGAAAGAACCACCTTTACCCTCCCGTTTCACACTACTGGCTTTGACTTCGCAGGCCCATTCCTTATCAAAGCGTCAACTCTTTGGATAGCGTCGTACACAAAGGCCTATGTATGTGTTTTTGTGTGTTTTTCCATTCATTTAGAATTGTGTTCCGACTTGACTACGGAAGCGTTCAAAGCGGCTTTTACCCGATTCACTGGCCGTCCTGGCCTGCCGCACTAGATTTTATCGGACAACGGAAAGACGTTTGCACAGCACAGCGAGCCCGAAAGAAAGGACTTCGCTCTTTTCTCAAAGGAAGCGGCCTCTGATAGCGCAGAAAAATATGCGGTGCATGGATTCTCCTGGCACTTCACCCGACCATATGCCCCTCCTATGGGTGGCTTTTGGGAGGCGGCCGTTAAATGTTTTAAAACGCATTTCACCAAAGTAGCCGGAAATCGAAAATTCTCTTTCGAAGAGTTCGCAACACTCTTAGTTCGAATTGAAGCGCTGCTAAACTCCAGACCTCTCTCCCCCATGACACAGGGCCCGCAAGTTTTATTGGCACTTACTCCCGGGCATTTTCTACGAGGAGCCCCCATTGTCTCCCCACCTGAACCGGATGCCAAAGAACTTTCACTCATAAATAAGTGGCAGAGACTCAAGGTCCTTCATAATCAGTTCAGCGTACGATGGAAGAACACGACTTACAACGGCGATACAAGTGGAAAATTTCCCAAACAAACGTTCAAGAAGGAGATCTGGTTGTTGTTAAAGACGACTGACTCCCTCCGACCGATTGGTGGCACAATTTTACATCTTAAGAGATTAAATAAATATAGATTAACTACAGATGAAATAGAATTTGTTGATATGATTTATCAAGAGGGTAACTATTTACTTCCTATTTATCCTTCCTGTTTTGGTAATTTTACCATTCCTTCAGGCGTCGAATCAAAATTTAATACTAAGCCATATCAATGCGACGCGAATGGCTATTTTGTAAATTTTGATAGAATACTTTATTTATGTTCTTCATATCCATGTATTTCTATTTTTGCTGAGCGTATAATGCGTGACCTCGCTTTTACTAAAAATCCAGATATTGGTGAGGAATGGGCTCCAAACGAATTAGAACATGTTTGGAATACACGCTGTATAGGTTATGCTCCTAGTGTAATTATACCCGCTATGCAATCTTCAGTGTTTGATCGAGCCATGATTACTTGAGATAACTTTCCTTCTGATTATTCGACTCTTCTCATTAACATAAGGTTAATGAATTAAATTCAAAAATATTTAACTGAAATACCTAGCTTCGAATCTGGTCCTAAACCCGCTAATTTAACTGGTTCATTAGGCCAGTTTGTTATGCAAGAAAGTTTTCTAGATCTAGAAACTAGGGCTTTCGATTTCTGCTCGCACATTCTCGAGCATTTCGATACCCGGGAAATCGAGTAATCTAGTTGTCGACACAATCTCGGGTATCGTCATTCTCACGAGCGATTTCGAGTAGTTATCGAGACATACATACGTATGTACGTATGTAAGAGTAAAAAAAAACGTTTGTGCGTATAACGCTACGCGCACACTATAACCGGCATCAGCCGAATTGTTCTCGGCCGATATCGGCTATATGCGGGCGATATGAATAACACTTGTGATTATATGAGCGCTCTCACACATAAACCGATAACCGAACCGACATCGGCCGTTGACGTCTGTCAGTGACGATAAATTCCAACATGTTTGTTTTTCTCGTCCGATGTCAGGTGAAAACTACCTAAATGGATTGCGAAAAGTTAATTTATTGGGTGCAAAACAAAAAAATTACCTACAAAATCGCATGTTTAGAGTAAGTCAATTAAATTTTAATAAAATATTTCACTGCTGACAAAATTGAAATGAAAACTAGATTTGTGCGTACAAACACGGTCGAAAAATAATCTTGTTAAGTGTGAGCATCAGTTCGGACGGTCAAATTATTCGGCCGAAATCGGCCTATGATACAATGTGCGCCTAGCGTAAGAAGAATTTTGTTCGATGTACCCACTAGAACTTGAAGGGAGATCTCCCTATGTGAGGAATAAAGGAGTACTCCCCTTGACCTGATTTGGGAGCAATAGGAGAGATTTGTCGGTTTTGTACTCCTATATTACTCGCTTAGGAGTCAGGTGGGAGATATCCTAAACGAGCAACTAAAGAATGCTCCCTGAGACAATATTAGGGAGCAATCAGCGAGATTTTTTTTTCGTTAATCGCGATTAACGATTAAAATTGATTAATCGTGATCATCTGTACGATTAATGATAAAAATTTTTTAATCGTTAATCATCGGGGGGGGATTACGATTAATTAATTTTAATCATTAATCGTTAATCCAATTAAAAATAAAATCCGATTAAGTTTGTCCGATTTTGAAACCAAACAAGAGTTATAGTTATTCTTTTGTGTTTCACGCTTATAATAATATATAAATCTATATATATAAAATTAAGTGGCAAAACTTCCTGTTCGCATACTCCTCCTAGACGGCTTGCCCGATATCAAAGAAATTTTCAGGGGTGATTGGGGTCTGTGTGGAGGGTGCACATAAGAAATTTCATGTGTGTATCTTTGCACGTTTTGCAAAAACAAAAAAAAAACAAAATTAATTGTTTGGCTTTACGTTTTTTTTTTCGTCTAGGAATTACGGCTTGCCCGATTTCAATGAAATTTTCAGGGGTGATTGGGGTCTGTGTGGAGGGTGCACATAAAATGAAATTTTCAGAAGTGATTGGGGTCTGTGTGGAGGGTGCACATAAGAAATTTAATGTGTGTATCATTGCACGTTTTGCAATTAATTCTGTTTGGCTTTACGTGTTTTTTTGGATTTTTATTATTGTTTTGTCGCAAGATTGGCAGTCCTGCCTTTTACTAATAAATAAACAGAAACAGCTGGCGAATGTTTACAATTATTAAAAAACATTGACAACAACATTGTGTGTTTTTTCCAGATTTAATTCAATCGATTTGCTACATTTATTCGAAAAGAATACTTTAGAAAATGCCTCCACTACGCAGACGTAATACGGTTGGCAGGCATACGCGTGATTCACATCGAATGTCAATAAGGAGAAGAAATCAAAGCGAAGAGCAACGCGCTCAAGTGAATGCCCGAGGTAGAGCGGTGTACAGAGAGCGGCGTGCACAGTTTAGAGCTGAATCCGCAGACAATCAACGGCCAAATTATCGCCAAGGCAGGGTTCCGCTTCGTCTTCGCGATCAAATGGAACATGTTGACTTTCACTACGATCCTGACTGCGACATTAATTTTAATCGTCAAAGGCGATTAACATTTTAATCGTTAATTTTTAATCGTTAATCAGATTAACAGTTTGACAACACTGTGTGAAATCATGTTCATATTCACGGAGAAAAATGGACGTTTTTGGAAAAGAGGCGTAGCACCTCCCATACTGACTGAAAGTTTCATATTGCATATCTCTTCAAATGTTTGGGGTAAAGCACTCAAGCTTGGTATGGAAATACATATGTATGCATGTATGTATGTGAAACTAATACCATACTCATGGAGAAAAATGAGAGTTACTGGAAAAGGTGGTGTGGCAACTCCCATGCAAATTGATTTTTCTATGCTGCATATCTCTGGAGGTGTTTATTGCAGAGGACTGGAACTTGGCTCCGAGATGTGTATACAAAATTAATTCCATACTCATAGAGAAGAATTTGTGTTATTCGAAAAGGGGACATGGTACCTCCCGTACAAATTTATTGTTTTATACTGCATATCTCCAGAGATGTTCATGGTAAAGTACTGGGACTTGGTACTGGGGTATGTAAAATCAATTCTAAATTCATGGAAGAAGATTAGGGTTATAAGCAAAATGGGCGTGGCACTTCCTGTCCAAATTGACTTTTTCTTGCCACATATCCCTGGAAGTGTTTGTGGAACACAGAATCAATTTCATTAAATGGAAAATGGAGAGCCGGGTTCGACCTTATAATCTAAAGCTCTCTTGAGGCATTTGCTACAGTAATGAGAAGTGGTATTTTATCAAGGCCAGGTTACTAAATTTGAGTTGGAAATATTAGAACTCGCCGTGGCACCTCCAAGAAGGTTTCACGTTCACGCGTCGTATACCTGGAAACCTTTTAAGGTAAACTTAGAGGGAGGAGAGAGGAGATTTTATAATTTCATAGTTTTAAACGGCCTAAATACCTTAACTCGCTTAGAAAATAACGAGCTATAACGAAATGGGCACAGAAATAAAATCTACCATCATTAAATTATTTTTCCTATTTGTATAAAAGCGCGGGGTGAAACCCGCGGGTATAAGCTAGTATAATAAAAAAATAATTATTATTTTTATTAGTAAAACATAAAGAGGGAATTTTTACAATTTTACAACCCATCACACCTAGTTTACATGACGTCTGTTGGAATAAATTTTAATGAAAACGCACACCAAATTGCTTAGATTTATGAGGAAACCCGACTTAGCCATTCCCGATTAACTGGCCTTGTGTGCACAGGAAAGTTCCAACGTAAATTAATCAATCACCAAACCTACTTAATCAAATTAAGAGTTAATGATTAAAAATTAATTTTTTTAACCGCGGTTACGATTAGCTGTTTAATCAGATCAAAATTAATCATGATTAACTGTAATCAGATTGAGTTCAATCGAATTAACTAATTGATTAAAAAATCAATCGATTAGTGCCAACACTGCTCCTTAACGAGCAAAAAATATTGCCCCATGATTCATGATTTGGGAGCAATGAGCGAGATTTTTCGTTTTTGTACTCCGGTATTACTCGCTTAGGAGTAAGAAGCGATGTCTCCTAAAAAGAGAAATCCAGGAGAGTTCCTTTTACATGATTTTGAAGCAATAGGTATTGAAATTTAAAGAAAATTGTGTGCTTTTGGAATAAGTTATAATAAAAAAAAAACAGTATAAAAACACAAAATTTAGAGAAATATGTACATATGGTGAAGAACATAACTAAAATGGCAAGTCAAAGCGAATTTAAATTACTTTTGCATAAGTTTATCATAAAGTTATTAATTACTGACTACAATGATTTTGTAGATTCCGGAAATCTTTTATCAAAAAGACATTTAAGGCGCCTTGCGTAGCAGGACTTAGGAGCCTTCACTATGAATACCGTTGAAGAACCGGAATCTGCTGAGACTTTAGTTTTATGTAAAAACGAGCAGGAAGTTGTAAGCATTTTTTTTTTAAATACACGCACATATTTATAATTTTTTTATAAATGATTAATATCATTGCAGATTACTTATCTAAGAAGCAAGTTCGGAAAAAGGCCAATTTCTAAATTTATCGGTGAGATTTTTGGAGACGAGTTCATTTTAAAAATCTACTGGGATGGCGCAAAAAATAAGGTGGCAATTAATAGTTTTAGGCTTTTTGATACGTTTTTTTTTGGTAATGATACCAAATTTTTCTGTAATTCTTTTGTTATAAATATATACTCTTTCACAGATGCTCTGAAGGAGAAAAACTTAACTTACGAAGCCTATGAAGCAAATTTTAAGCAAGCCTTCCACAAATACAAACCTTCCTGTTATAGAAAAACGTATAGATTAAAAAAGTTATAATGTTGGTTTGATTGAATTTTTTATTGTTGATACCACAGGCCAGCGAAATTTAAAATTTTTCCCCGTCCTATAATTATGTAATTTTTTTAATATCTAGGTATCTATCTTCGGTTTTTTCTAGCACGTCAAGATTTTTTTGGTTTTTTTATATGTATGTATGTATATTTTAAGATTTTTAGCAATTTGTATGAAAAGCCAAAAATTTAAAAAAAAAAATTGAATTTTTACTTAAAAGCAAACAGTGTTAGTTAAAAGCACCCATAAATAGATTAAGTAAATCAGAAAAACTTATGTAACTTCGAAGTTAACGCTAGGAAAATTGATAAAAGTTATTTTCTTAGCGTTAACTTCGAAATTACTTAAGTTTTGCTGATTTACTTAGTCTACTTATGGTTATTTTTAACGAATGCTGCTGGTGTTTAAGTACAAATTTCATTTGGATGTTCATGGAAATTGCTAAAAATTCTAAAATATACATGGCATCAATAAAAAAATATTTACGTGCTCGAAAAAAAAACAAAGATGCATTTTAATTTAACATACCTATGATAAGTCTTAAAATTGATCGGTGAAATCGCGCATTAGATATTCAAAAAAATAACAATTATTGGACGGGGAGAACAAAATTTCAATTTTTTGGTGGCCTATGTACTTAATCTGTTTCATTGTACAAGAAAAAAGAATTAGTTTAATTTTTTGTTACAAGTATTTATTTAAAAATAGATTAATTAATCGAAAACCCTGCTTTCACTTAATGGAAATCGATGTTAAAAAAGCTACCTGCGGACAACAACTGGCCTCGGGAAAAACGGCCAACTGTTCAACGTCCCATAATCATAATAAAGACATCAATGAGATTGATGACGGTATCATTATTATCAACTAAATATGATGGTAATAAATGGTACCGAATTTCGAAACAGAAACGCTGCTCTAAGCCGTTTACCCGGAACAACAACACACCGGAAAATAAATTTCATTGGGCACCAAGAAACATTTAGCCTAAATTATGTTCATGATTTGAACCAAGAGAATATTAATCACATTGATGTATTAAAACAAGAAATCGACACAAAAACGATAATTTGTGTTGCTGTGCTGACAATTATCATAGCATTAATAGTGATAAAGCTCATTACAAGTAAATACAAAAAGCGTTCATTGAAAAAATCAGTTGATGGAGTGGTTGAGAGAATCAAACAAAGGATCGGGGACGAACCTAACTAACTAAGGAGGGTAGGAGTTAATCCGACATATTGTCAACAAAGTATTGTCAAGTAAACATCCTCCTGAAACGTTGACAATATCACAGTTTGGATCACCACGAATCGCGGAGCGAACATATGCGGCCGATAATAATAACAAATGAGTTTCAGCGCATGAACACCACGCTAACTAATAAACTGTGTGGCCAGCTGAATCGATTACACGCATATTCAATAAGTTCACTTATTCCAAACTTTATCCAAAATTTATATTTAAATATTTAGTGTATTCAAGGGTGGGAAAACCTGGCCTATGCTGCTTTCTTTTTTGACTTAGTGAAATTACTACTAAGGGCCTGTGCCAATTGATAGAAAAGTTCTATGGTGGAAAAACTTTTTACTATGGTGAGAAAATTTTACATTTCTGCTGTGCCAATTCGTAACTTTTTACTGCTGGAAATTTTTGACAGTTGCTTTGATGCACAAGAAGACTATCGAGTTTGCTATTTATAAAATGCAGCAATTATATAGAAAATATTTGCCTTTGATGATTTCAATTCTTCTGGAACTGAAATCCATGCATTTATTAGACCTTTTAGCAGTAATATTAGAAATAAAAACACGTAAGTGTGTTCACAAAAATGTTTAAAACCGTGTACAATTGTTTCCAATAAAAACATATGTCATTTTAGGGTATTATGTACATGCAACAAGACGTTTATTCCAAAATACTAAGCAGCATTATGAACGGCGATAGCAAGACTACAAAAATGTATCTTAGGTTGTCCTCTGCTTCGTTTCGAAAAATTGTAACTCACATTCCCAAAAAGCGCCACGGATGGTCAGTGGAGTACGAAGTCATTTGCTAAAGTCTTCAAATTATTTATATTGTTCTTACTCACTTCCAGCCTTCGTTGCTGTTGGCGTTCTTTGAACTGAACCAAACATCCTTGTCAATGCGCTTTTCCAGAAGGATTCTGCGTTCTGAACTGCTCCATGTAAAATAGTATTTTTAATTAAAAAAATACATAACGCCTTCTCATATGTAAATCTGAAATTAAATCTTACAAGTTATATAGCTTTTCTTTATTTATTTTTTGCCGGCGGGACCATGTTCTTTTATTTCCACTCGCTTTTGTTTTCTTTAATTTATGTGTATACGTGCGTTGTTCGTTCTTCTTCTTGATAATGCTTGCTGTCAAACTTTTCACTAGCCCTGCCGTTTCAAACATTTTTATTCACCTCATAGCTGTCAAAAATTTACTATCCAGAGAACTTTTCTATCAATTGGCACAGGCTCTAAATACAAGGAGAAATGAGAAATGTTGGCTTTGTATAAAAATAGGCAACACTGCTGATATTTTCATCGATTGTTTCGAGGAAATTCATTTGCTTATGGCGCAAATTCAAGTAAGTATGCCAAAAAAATCAAAAATAATGGAAATATTTGGAATTAGAACAATAATTTGTATATTTATTTGCAGGGTATCGGAGTTATTGATAAATTGTATTCAAAAAGTAGCGTTTTACAACAAGTGCAACCATTGCAAGTAAGTTTTGCGTACTAGGAACCCTGTGTGTCCAAGTGCAGCCGTTGCATACTTACATGTAAAAGTATAAGTATTTATAAATATATTTTCTCGTGCAGGTCAAGATCATTTGGGTGTCCGTCCACTTTTGCTGGTGCATGTATTTTTACCACTGCAGCCTTTGGTTTAGTCAAGTGCAGCCTTTGCATATTTACAAGTAAGGGATGTTGCGATACCAATAAAAATATCGATACCAGTATCAAATGATGTGTCAGAAGACAAGTATCGATGCAAATATTGGTAGTGGTATTTTATTCTTTCGATACAAAAAAAAAATTTACATAACATGAATGATGCAGTTAATGAAAATTAATAAGAAATCTTTAACAACTGCTCCATTTCATCAGAAAATCAGTAAATCCGTCTTTAAATTGATTCTATGTACGAAAATTTCAGATTTTTCAAACAGACGTTGCACTAAACCGAGCTTTTGTCAATCTTGATAATGTGATTCCATACTTCACTTTTCTGCGTAAAAGCATAAATAAAATCAAATCAATGTCGTTACGCTGTATATGTACTGTGTTTATACAAGTATCGATACTAGTATAAAACGGGCATAGGAAATAAAACTTCACGCAAACGATAACGTAGAGTCACTAATCAGGAAATATACTTACATAAAATTCTAGGAACAATATGGCTTGTATGAAGATGATATTTATATTGATGTCATTATGATACATTAAGCGGTATTGTATTATTGAATGTATGCATTTAAAAAACACGGTGCTACAAAAAAAATCACGACATACTTACAGCCGAAGCAAAATTTAGTATAGATTGTAGGTATGGTGGACTATAACACGAAAATAGGTTTCTTAGCCCTCCATTTCTTTATAAAAAAAATCTTTAAAGACCTTTAAAATTATTGATGCTTCTCCCATCGCAATGGCATACAAATTGTCGAAGTTAAGGAATTAAAGTAGAAATACGGACTTTCAGATTTTTTGAGCAGTGCAAACCATTTTTTCAGAGTATTCTGAATTGTAGAGAAATTTTAAAGATCTCATCCGATTTTATGCCGAATTTTCTAAAACATAACATCAACTCAGAGAGGCGGTTGTCATCGTTGTCATACCCATCACTTTTAGAAAATGTAAATTTTCTGTGTAAATTATATAACTAAGTTTTATACTTTATTAGTTTCGTAATAATCTGACTTCAGGTGTTAGGATTTTGAGACTTATCCAATAAACGGTTGAAGAGAAATGGCTTAAAGTTTGAGCAAAAACGAGTTAAAATGTCCCACTCCTTCACGTCGGAATGCCCAGTTTTCATAAATTTGTCCATTTTGTGCAATGGAATTAATTCCCAAATTTACAGGGTTCGGAAATTCTCATTTATGATTATTCGTTTTCATTCATTTATGAGATTTATCGCGATCGATAATATTCCAAATCAATGTTTGCATTCTTTTATCCCGAGTGAAAAATGTAAACAAATTTATCATCTCTCACATTCGGAATGCGATCGACAAAAAAATTGCCGCTGCTTTTCATTCGCGAAATCGAATTCGAATATGAGAATTCCGAGCATTGCCGATGTCGGCCTCTCATAAATGAGAAAAACGATGCAAATAATCCATTCGCGATCACTCACAACAGCTTATCGCCATAAACTTATCGCGAAAAATCTTCAACGACGTTGTATGGCAGATATTTTTAGCGTTTGTTTTGGGTATGCATTTTGCTATGCATACAGCATACCTACATATACACATATGTATATATAAGTATGGAAGGAATGTAGGAATATGCACAAATATATGAATTATGGTGGTAACATATATGTATGTATGTACATATAAATTACATACATATGTACATGCATACGTGTATTTAAAAGTATATTCCAAGCGTACACTTTTCAGTATAAAGGTGTATCTGCATGCTATTTTATTATAAATGATTGCGTTTATTTTTTATATCTAATAAATGGAACTTAGTGGGGATAAGATTGACTAATGAGAAAAGTGGACGTCTGGTGAAGACTGAGAGTAAATAAAAGCAGAAAAAACAATACATATAAATTTTTTATTTCTTTTAAATGTTTTGAGTCGCCATTATAAGGATATTAATAAGAAACCAAAAATATACACACGTAAATAGAATACGAATATGTATGGATGTATGTATATATTACTTAGAAGAAAACTCAATAAAACGAAGGTCTGCATTTCATACCCATGCACACATACACATGTATGTATATATGTTTTATCTATATGCATATTCAATAATCAATAGAGCTCAATAATGCTCTCAGTGATGCATTTTCTGTTGACGAAAATCTTGGATGATTTTCTCCAAAATTAGCTCCGAGTAACTTAAAGTGAAATACCTTCTTACTGCTCTTGTTAAATTAAAAAAAAAATGGTTCAATTCCAGAATAATAAAATAGAATCATGTATGGAATGAAAAAAATAAATATTTATTTATTCCTATCACGAATATTCTGTCGGAATCAAATGATGAGTACTCGAAAGTTTTTAGCCAAGTGTTTAGCCAAACTTCTCCAATTTGTGGGATTTAGGATTTAGGTAACTCGTTACAAAATAGTATAGGAATATGTACATATCATATATGTTTATTATTGTATATGACTATAATTTATAATAGAAGTCATATCAATTTATAAAACACGTTTCACCATTTAAATTAATAAATCTTAATATATGTGTTTTACGTTTAATATGGGTTACATTTAACTAAACTATTTCATTACACATATTCTTTAGATCACTTCGACTTGTAAACAATAGCACTAGTTAGTATTATCAAAATAAAAAATACAATTACGTTAAGTTTTATTAATAATGTGAAGCGAATCTTTAATATTTCATACATGCGGTGCAAACATTTTTCACCACATTATGGGGACAAAATTTTGCGAAACAAACAACATCTCAGTTTGTTTACTGGATATAATGAGATAACAACGTTCATTGAAAAGGAGACCGAGCTGATCAAGTAGGTGAATTTAAAAGAAAGAATTAATAAAAATCAGTGTATTTAATTAGTAATATAAAAGAAAAATTAAAAAAAAAAAACATTTTCTAACTCTATTTGGATAGAGAAGAAAAAATTTAAGAATTGTCGGAGCTAAGTAGCTCTGAAAAAGCTTGCGAAATTAAATTAATATTATAACTAAAAATCACATGTATGCGCGAGTGAAAATACTGTAAGGCATATGCGCCGATGTGTGGGCAAGAAAGGGATGCACTATAACACGTACTGGAGAAGTGGTAATTTTTGCACCAAGCACATACAAAACTAACCGCTAAACTGACGAAAACTTTTAGCCAAATTTCCCACTAAATTAGCCGATAATCATAGGTCAGGCTGCATCGAACTGAAACCTCGATGTTTTTACCGATTTTTCTACATAGATACATACACATGCAAATAAGTCGACGAAATTCCACAGAATGAGGACTAGTTCGAATCGAAGTCAGATTGAAAAGTTTAAAATGTTTAGGAAAGCTTGCTGATTTTTTTTTAATATTGCACACAATTAAAATCGGATTTACATAGCTTTTTGTTAAAGAATGAACTAAATTTTTATAAAAATACCTAAAATTAAATAGGAAAACAATTGATCTTTTTTATGTTAAAGTGAAAATAAATCACTTCATACCTTGCGTTAGACATTGCTTTAACTGTGGCCGTTTGGGGCACACAAAGATGGCATGTAAAGACAGAAACAGATGTATTTTATGTGGAAAGGAAGACGGCAGTAATTGCAGTGTTGAGAACAAAGGGCGCATTTTATGCGGTGTTGAAGGTCACACTACATTTAATAAGGAAAAGCGCTGCTCAGTGTGGCAGAGGGAAAAATGAGAAGCCATTGACCTATATAATATAGGAAATAATAATGACAACCGATTTTAGTTACTTAAGGATTATGAAGAAGAATTTCCTTTAATAAAGGAAAACAGGACACCAACAATAGACAGGGACCAAATTGTCAACAGGAAATTAACAAAGAGGAGGTATAATAACGTGACCAAAGAGGTCCAAAGTAAAACAGCAGTTAATGTGGGCAGACCAAAACCGCAGATAGGTAAAACGATGCCTGTTTATCAGAGTCAGAACTGGAGTAAAGTCTCTAAGTTGGAAAAAACCCATTAGTCTCCTAATTAATAAATTTTAAATCAACAAAGATGAGCCGCTAGTAAAGATTATTCAAAACACGTGCAAAATGAGTAGTAGTGAAGGACTTACAGTCAGTCAGTATAATGAGCATAAAGATACTTCAATATAATGTACAAAGCCGCAAGACTAATAAAAGCTACCTTCATTTCTAAATTCAAAAAAATTGTATAGAAATATTATGTATACAAAAAATGTTAATCTTAAAAAAAAAACTAAGGCCGATGGGTACGGAATAGAAAACGCAACGCTACGCGCTCCAATTTAGGGACGGCAGAAAGGTGTGGTGGCATGACGGGCTAACAAACATTTATAGACTTCAATTTGCGTAGAGGAAAAAAAACTAATTTAACAAATTGTGTGGAAGATTTGAGGCGGCGTGTTTATCGAAAAGCTATAGGAATAGGCTGGTAGATTTAAATGACTCTCCTAATACTAAAAGTGCGTGAACCATTAGTAATCTAAAATGTCGGCAACTAAAGAATGTGAGCTGGGTAGCGGAAGATAACAAAGAATATTTGGAATTTCTTAAAAGTCAAGCGGCGGATTTTGCCATTTTGCTTTGTTTGTTAAACACATACATTCGTACATATTTTAAATATGGACTTTTGTGGAAAGTACATTAAAATGTTTGCAAGGAATGATTCCTCAGTTGTGTCCTGCAGTGGTGTTTGTAAAAAACGCTTTCATAGGGCTTGTTGTGAAGGTTCTATCACGGAGTATGACGTGAGGTTGTTTTCAACCAACGGACATATTCGCTACCTTTGTCGTGATTGTGTTGGTACTCCGGAAAAAATTTGCGAAGCTTTTGAGTTGATTATTGTCACTCAGCAAATGGGCTTAGAATCAATCATGTCCGTTTTTGAAGTAAAATTTAAAGACCTACGCCACGTAGATTGACTTTGAAGAAGGTAGTTCCATTGTCACTTTTTCGTCGCCATATAAATAACCTGACAATTAAATAGATTGTGACATTTTCGTGCGTGTGGCCAGCTGAATGTACGTATCGATTACACGCACATTCAATAAGTTCACTTATTCCAAACATTATCAAAAATTCTATTAGATGTATGTATTTAGTGTATAATTATTGTTACGAAAATTTTTATATTATATATTTATGTGTGTTTTACGTTTTTGTTGTCAATAGTTGCCCTGAAGACGGTTACCGCGGTGTAACCGAAATATGTTGGAGAAAATTAAAAACCTATGTTTTAATTAAAATTCCAAAAAAAAAATTTACCTCGGGCTGGCAAAACTAACTAATTAAGAAGTGAAAAGGTCGCCAGAACCAACATCATAAGTTCAATAAGTAAACACCAAGCTAACTAACTGACTGTTTGGTCAGCTAAATGCGCGCACAGATCAATTGCGCGCATATGCAATAAGAGCAGCAACAACAACAACGGTTGCAGCAGTAACCATCAGCAGCAGTAGCTTTAACGGAAGTAGCAGTAGCTGATGCAGGCATGTGCTGAAAACCGTTTTCGAATGAATTTCGGTTTGAATTCGGAATTACGTGTGCTCAATTTCACTGTGCTGATTTCGATTTGAACATTTTTCGAACGTAAATCGATGCGATTTGGCCTGTGCTAGATTGTTTTTTCCATTTTCAATTCGGTTGGCTACTGGCGCGTGAAACTGCAGAAATATCATGATTCAAAGTTGGATAACCTGTCAGTTTGCTCGCTCCCGCATTCTGCCTTAGCCTGTGTTGCTTTCTTTTTTGATTTATAGAAACTACTACTAGTGATGGCACGATTAATCGAATATCCGATTATAATCGGTTTCATTCGGTTAACGATTTAATTGTATCGAAATTTTCCTTCCGATTAATCGAGCGATTAACCGATTAATTTTTAAAATAATCGAAAAGAAACTATCAAAAATTGACTACTCAACTCACACAATAATGTTCAAATCAAAATAAGCTGGGATGTTTTTACATTCTGGTATTCTGCAAATTGTTTAAACGATAATTTTGCCTAAAAGCGAAACACAAGCTTAACCTAAGTAGCTACTAAAAAGTCACAACGCAGGTATGCACATATTTCCATTTTATTTTCCGAATTCAGTGTTGCGCATTTTCTTCTTTTTTATATGGAAAAAAATAAGCAATACCATTACCAAACAAAAAAAAAAAAAACAGCCGTGGCAGTGGCAGATACTTGTCTTGCAATTTTTTATACAAAAATTTAATGGGCTACAAAACTGCATACTGAAAATCTTTCTAAGAAAACTAATTAAAAAGCTTAAATTTTTTGTTGATTTTTTTAGTATTGCACAAAATTTTATATATTTATATTTATACGTTTTTTGCTAAAGAATATAACTAAAGTTAAATAAAAAAAATCTTGTCGTGCGTTATAATTTTGACACGGGGAGTAAGTCAGTTTTTATTACTTATAAATGTTTTTTATTAATTTTCGATTTTAACCGAAATGACCGAATAATCGGTTAATTTCTTAAGATTAATTGCATTTATTAAACGGATGCTTTCGATTAATCAATTAACCGATTAATCGATTATTTTTCTTTTTTTTTCTATCACTAACTACTACCAAAATACATTGTATAAAAATAGGCAACACTGCTGATATTTTCATCGATTGTTTCGAGGAAATTCATTTGCTTATGGCGCAAATTCAAGTAAGTATGCCAAAAAAATCAAAAATAATGGAAATATTTGGAATTAGAACAATAATTTGTATATTTATTTGCAGGGTATCGGAGTTATTGATAAATTGTATTCAAAAAGTAGCGTTTTACAACAAGTGCAGCTATTGCAAGTAAGTTTGGCGTACTAGGAACCCTGTGTGTCCAAGTGCAACCGTTGCATACTTACATGTAAAAGTATAAATATTAATAAATATATTTTCTTGTGCAGGTCAAGATCATTTGGGTGTCCGTCCACTTTTGCTGGTGCAGGGATTTTAACTACTGCAGCCTTTGGTTTAGACAAGTGCAGCCTTTGCATATTTACAAGTGAGGGGTGTTGCGATACCAATAAAAGTATCGATACCAGTATCAAATGATGTGTCAGAAGACAAGTATCGATGCAAATATTGGTAGTGGTACCGGAAATAAAATATCGATATTTTATTCTTTCCATACAAAAAAAAATTTTACATAACATGAATGATGCAGTTAATGAAAATTAATAAGAAATCTTTAACAACTGCTCCATTTCATCAGAAAATCAGTAAATCCGTCTTTAAATTGATTCTATGTACGAAAATTTCAGATTTTTCAAACAGACGTTGCACTAAACCGAGCTTTTGTCAATCTTGATAATGTGATTCCATACTTCACTTTTCTGCGTAAAAGCATAAATAAAAACAAATCAATGTCGTTACGCTGTATATGTACTGTGTTTATACGGTTTCAATACAGTACGATGCCATACAAGTATCGAAACTAGTATCAAATCGGCATAGGAAATAAAACTTCACGCAAATGATAACGTAGAGTCACTAATCAGGAAATATACTTACATAAAATTCTAGGAACAATATGGCTTGTATGAAGATGATATTTATATTGATGTTATTATGATACATTAAGCGGTATTGTATTGTTGAATCATTTATAAATATAAAAAAGTTAAAAGAAAATCATAAAATGTAAGTATTGTTTTCTTGTTTAGTAAATTTATAAAAGAAAAAAATATTCAGTCAGTATACACTAACAGCTGCAGAGGAAGCAATAGCAAAAACTTCTTTGTCCTAACAGTATGCAGGATTGCATTAAGCAACACATGGCGATAGAAGCAGGTGCTGTTGACAATATTTTTGGAACACTCGAATCAACTTCTTCAAGACCGAGCAATATTTTGAAGGAGGGTAACCGTGGCTTCCAAAGGATATGTGAGTCAATGGAAAAATTTACAGAACTGACCACTCAGCAAAATACCCTGATTGCCGAGCAGTATAGCATGCGTGGAAGGCATTATATGGTCATTCACGAAATGATCTACATTTACGTTAAGACAGAGTGTGAGAATTGTGGAAACTCCGGTTCGACGCGTTAACAAGGCATCAGTTTAATTTTCTAAACCATAGGTTTGCATTATTAACTTGAAATGCTTTTAAGACTTTGACCGGTGAAAAAAAATTTCGCCAAGTGACATTTTTTACAATATTTTTATGTTAAATACTATACGTTAATTTTGATTTAAAATATGGTTCATTCTATAACAAAAACCATATAAGCTGTCCGCCATTCCAAATTCTAATTAACGACATTTTAAATTTTTATGACAAATTTTTTTTAATCTGTTGCATTTTTTTCGGATTAGCACAAAATTTGAATATATGAAATTTGGTTTTTTTAAAGAAATTTACGAAAAATATTGTAAATGATGTCGAATGCTTTTTCGGACATTCGCTACTATGTCAAACGATGGAATGTGCAAAAATGCTTTTTCAAATCGTCAAGTTTATAGTCTTAAAAGAAGAGAATACTGGCTTTAACAAAGTGTCGAATCCTACACTTTTTCCAAATGACAACAACATGTTTTACAATAGTTTCTTTCCTCTCCTGAAAAATACCAAATTTTGCGAAACAAACAACATCTCAGTTTGTTTACTGGATATAATGAGAAAACAACGTTCATTGAAAAGGAGACCGAGCTGATCAAGTAGGTGAATTTAAAAGAAAGAATTAATAAAAATCAGTGTATTTAATTAGTAATATAAAAGAAAAATTAAAAAAAAAACATTTTCGAACTCTATTTGGATAGAGAAGAAAAAATTTAAGGCAAGTGCGGCGAAATACAAAAAAACTTGCAGAATTTGCTAAGGCCGATTGTGGAGGCAGTGACTCCAGTGATGAAATACAATGCAACGTCGTCGTGGGACTCCGGCAGACCAAATTAGAAGAATTGTCGGAGCTAAGTAGCTCTGAAAAAGCTTGCGAAATTAAATTAATATTATAACAAAAAATCACATGTATGCGCGAGTGAAAATACTGTAAGGCAAATGCGCCTATGTGTGGGCAAGAAAGGGATGCACTATCACACGTACTGGAGAAGTGGTAATTTTTGCACCAAGCACATACAAAACTAACCGCTAAATTGACGAAAAGTTTTAGTCTAATTTCCCACTAAATTAGCCGATATCGATTTTTCTACATAGATACATACACATGCAAATAAGTCGACGAAATTCCTCAGAATGAGGACTAGTTCGAAACGAAGTCAGATTAAAAAGTTTAAAATGTTTAGGAAAGCTTGCTGATTTTTGTTTTAATATTGCACACAATTTAAAATCGGATTTACATAGCTTTTGTTAAAGAATGAACTGAATTTTTATAAAAATGCCTAAAATTAAATAGGAAAGCTTGCTGAAAGTGGCGGGAAACAAGCGTTGGACAGTGCAAGCGTAGCGCAAAAGACGCGCAGCTGAGTCAGGGTGAGTTAAGTAACTCAATTGTGAATGCAAATTGTGTATCTAGTTGTACTCTAATCAGCATAGAGGTGACTTTTGCGTATTGATTGATACCTCAAAAAGCCCAATTCGCAACAATGTTGCAATGAAAAATGGCCCATTTTACAACGCTTTTATCAACTTGCAATGTTGTAGCTCCAGAAACTTTCAATGTTGTGGATCCAGAAACTTTCAATGTTGTGTGTCCGACACCATAAAACCTTTGCTTTGCAAGGTTCCTATAAAAAAGTCTAGTGCATAGGGCGACATCTGTAGTGAATAGGGCGAGGTAGATGACATCTAGATGTCGCCCTATGTACTACGTTCGCTACAGCGGAAATAGACGACACGCCATTTCTTTAAAGCAAATTAATTGGTGCTCGTATGTATGTACATACATATATGCAGGTGCGTATGTTGAAAGCAACCCAGCAAAACCAGCGTGACCGAAACTCCAACACAAACGCAAATTTTATGGTGTTACTAACACACCTGTAATAATTTTTGATTGGAGTGCCATCTATTGTTTTTTTGTGCGAGCTATCTTTTACATATGAGTAAGTAGTCAAGCTAATCTTTTCACATATGAGCAAGCAAGCAAACTATTTGGTTTGAAAAATCACACGTACACAGAACTTCTGGGAGCATTTTTGATTCACTATTAACACGTTCGGCTGAAGTGCGGGAATTCCCGTCATTCATGTTTCCTTCAATAAAACAATTGCGGGAATTCCCGCGCTATTTGAATAGAGCTTTTCAACCGTCAAAAACGGTCCGCTTCTTATCACTGCACATTTTTAGTGTTGGTAAAGTCTTGAACTACCATCCCTGACAGGCCAACCGCAATTCAAACAAATTTAATTTGGGGAATCCCCATTCAAAGTTAACGTGCCAGTAATTTTTTTTTTGTTGAGGGGAAGTTTCAATAAAACGAAATGCGGGAATTCCCGACAAAAGTGCATAGGAAATGTATGTGGTTGAAATTAATTGATTCTCTGAGTGTGACAAATGCGAAAGTTTACTTTTTCTTGTAAAACTAAAATAAATATAATTTTTGTCTTAGTTGTGCATGGTATTTTGTAATAAAATATGGCTAATAAAAGTTTGCAAAATTTGGTGGACGAAATATTTGGTGATTCAGAAGACGAAAATTCATCAGACGAGGAGAAGGTTAGTTCCAGTGATGACGATGAGAGTGAAAACAACACAACACATCAGGAAGATTCCATCTACGAGGATGATACCGATATTTGCATCACAACACATCAGGAAGATTCCATCTACGAGGATGATACCGATATTTGTGAAGTGGAATGTGACGATATTTGGCGTGAAACAACAAAACCAATACCACTTTTCCCCTTTGCTCATACTTGGGGAGTTCAGGATGAAATTGATAGTGAAACATCCCCGCTAATGATATTTGAAAAATTGTTTGATAATGACGTCATAGAGTTATTAGTTTCTTCCAGCAATGCTTATGGGATTCACTTGGAAGATAATGACCCTAAGCCATCAACACGAAAGCGGCCTAAGATGCAATTTACTGCAATAACAAAATATGAAATGCTTCAATTTTTAGGCATGTGCCTATTACAAGGCCAAAACCGAAAACCGTCGATTAAGAAAATGTTTTCGAAAGATATATTGTATTATCAACCAATATTTGGTGCTGTAATGTCTGGAAGACGTTTTCAGCAAATTTTAAGATGCTTCAGCTGTCATATGCCTTATCAACAAGAATATCAAGATACAAAATTGCAAAAAATAATGCCGATGCTCCATTTGGTTTTGAAAAACTTTCAAAAGACGTATGAACCAGATAGAGCCTTGTCTTTAGATGAATCGCTTATGCTTTTCAGAGGAAGGTTATCCTTTAGACAATACAACAAGGGAAAGCGAGCTCGGTATGGTATAAAGTTTTACGAACTTACCACAAAGGATGGGTATATTTTAAATGTAAAAATATATGCTGGAAAAGATGNGGCGCTATGCGCCGCCGAATGCTTTGAAATATATCATACCAAAAAATAATATTTGTGTATAATAATACGTTGAAAAAATAAAGATATTTAAGTAAAAATAAAGATATGTTAATAAATCTTTCTTTAGGGAATTCCCGCAATTTCTTCCGCGCACACAAAAATGCTCTTGAAAAATTAAATGCGGGAATTCCGGTAATAGCGGGAATTCCCGTAATTTGTTCACACTATTTAAAAAATTGATCCTGTAGAAAAAAAGCGGGAATTCCCGCTCTTCAATTTTGTATGGAAAAATTAAGTGATTCTCTGGTAGCCACCCGCAAAATTTAAATGAAGCCGAACGTGTTAAGAATGTGATAGCAAAACGTGCCGAACAAAGCGGGCACTCTTGACGGTCACGTCACTAGGAAAGTGACCGTCACTGTTCTTGCTGGGAAGGATGCATTGTAACGTAAATTTTAACGTTTACTAATTCAGTTTTATACGTATGTATGTACATATGTATGCACATACTAAACGTGAACACAAAACATTTTGCTTGCATAGTCTGCTGTTCTCTTTTCACTGTGCTCAATTTTATGAGAACACTGAAATTATAGTTCTCTTTCATCGCAAGCAAACTACAACATTGCGTTACCGGCGGAGCAACGCGATTGTGTATTGCAGTGACGAAGCAAATTTCTATTCTAACTTATTCAGTGTTTTGCGAAAACAATAATAATTGTTTGTGGCGGGCTGTAGGTGTGTATTTGGTATTGTATTTGTGCTTTTGCTTGTGTGAAAAATTATTTAATTTCTAAACTGGATGCTTCGGCTGACTGTCTTATAGGCGGCATACACCGTGCGTCTGACTCGCGAGTCGGTTTGAATGTGTTTGTGATAATAAAAATTTGTTAGTTACACCGACACAATTCCTGGCATGACTCTCAATGATTCAACTATGTGTAGTCGAAGGCGAGTCAACACGTACACAAATGACTCGCGAGTCAGACGTACCGTGTATGCCGCCTATGAGCAAAACAAACTGCGCTGTAAGCTAATACGGTGTTCGCATGAGGCGATTTTACAGGCAACTTTTATTTGAAAGCAAAAATCGCCTGGTGTGAACGGCCTTTCAACTTATCGCTTCCAATGAAAAATTAATAGGCTATTACTTTTAGTTACGATGGGTAACGATGAAAGAAAGAGGAAGAGACGTCCAATGGCGAAGCGGCGAAAGAAGGCCAAAGACGCTCCGGAAAAGCAGCGTGAAGTCCGTTTAAAGGACAAGGCACGTAAAGCGCAGGAAAGAGCGGTTGAAACACGCCAAGAGCGGGACACTCGCTTAGCTGACAAGCGATTAAAAATAAAACTAGCACGTTTGATTGAGACCCCTGAGGAGCATGCAGCAAGGCTTCAACGTTTGCGTGAAGCCCGCGCGGAGAGGCAAGCTGATGTGTCGGCTTTCAACACAGTAATCAACACAAGAAAGAGGAAGAGATGTCCAACGGCGAAGCGGCGAAAAAAGGCCAAAGACGCTCCGGAAAAGCAGCGCGATGTCCGTTTAAAGGACAAGGCACGTAAAGCGCAGGAGAGAGCGGTTGAAACACGCCAAGAGCGGGACACTCGCTTAGCTGACAAGCGATTAAAAATAAAACTAGCATTTTGGACGGCCATAAGCATGAAGTCATTTTAACAAGTATTTTCTTTAGAAATCAATTTTTCCATTAGTTTTTATGTATGTATGTATATATATGTATGTATATGTTGAAAGATGCAATAAATAAACAGTTACTTTCATAAAAAACAAAATCAGAAAATTTTTCAATTACTTTAATATCTATTGCAAAATTTTATTCAGATAGGACTAAAAAGTAGAAAATAACAACCGATTTTAGTTACTTAAGGATTATGAAGAAGAATTTCCTTGAACAAAGGAAAACAGGACACCAACAATAAACAGGGACCAAGTTGTCAACAGGAATGTTGGCGCGGCTGTAGAAGTGTGCTTGTACCTTTATGTTCCCTTGTTGTTGACAGTGTGTTCGTACCTTTATGTTATGTCTTCTATCGATAAATTTTGTAATTCCATCCCCAACCACACGAAACTAAAACGTCAAAACCTTCTAGAAAAGAAAATTAATTGTGGTTCTGGAGATGGAAGCGTGGGGAGCGCACAAAAGCGTAAGTTTCATTTTAAATGTTTTACCAAGATAGTATATCTCTATTGTATTGGACTTGATAGGAAATAAAGCACACAATTTAACGATACAATTTCACGCCATATATACGGCAAAATTGAAGTAAGCTTTTATTTGACCTCCTCGGCCAGGACCCAATTCTACAAGGAAATTAACAAAGAGGAGGTATAATAACGTGACCAAAGAGGTCCAAAGTAATACAGCATTTAATGTGTGCAGACCAAAGCCGCAGATAGGTAAAACGATGCCTGTTTATCAGAGTCAGAACTGGAGTAAAGTCTCTGAGTTGGAAAAAACCCATCAGTCTCCTAATTAATAAATTTAAAATCAACAAAGATGAGCCGCTAGTAAAGCTTATTCAAAACACGTGCAAAATAAGTATAAATGGAAGACTTACAAACAGTCAGTATAATGAGCATAAAGATTGCCGGTAACTTGGTAGTATAACCGCACCCTAAATTTATGTCATGGTGCCGTCATATGGCAACAGTAAATTCAGCCAGTAACAACCGCAGCCAACTTGAGTTTATGGCGAGCAGCGAACAATACAAGTTTTTAGTTTCTCGTCTTTAGTATTGTAGTCAATTTAAAGTTCAACGTTTGCCTTTATCTTACTTTGTATTTTGTAAGATGTCAAACATGTGACAATAAAATTTAATGTGACTTGTCGTCGCCAACAAAGATACTTCAATATAATGTACAAAACCTTAAGACTAATAAAAGCTACCTTCATTTCCATATTCAACAAAATGGTATAGAAATAGTAGGTATTGTAAAGTTGCAAATTGTAAACATAGTATAAGTGTTTCATATAATAAGCGTAGTGTAAACATAGAGTAAGCCTGTAATATTAGGAAATGTCATACATCCAACTCTGTGAAATAAAGGATGATGGCCGGCAGGGTTTTACTTCCGGTTGATCATACGATAAGTAAACGTGGTGTTTTATTACTGATCACAAATAAAGCCACACTAATCTACCGTCTGCATCAGGAAAAATCAAATTTTACATCTCAGGTGTGAGGACAACTCCGTATTCCAATTGGAAACACAAATATCTACGGAACTATCGAAATGGCTAACCCGAGTCAGGACTTGGCGAATACACTCAGCGAAGCCGGGGTGGAATTTCCGCCGTCAGCTACAACGCCACAGCTACGCAAGCTACTGCAAAACGTAGTTGGAGCTAGAGCAAATGCCTCGACTTCTGCTCCTGAAAATGCCGCCGATTTTAATGAAATTTCCGATACTACTAATACTGCCCATGTTACTAACGTAGCTTTGTTTACGCCGACAATATGCCAACTGCCGCTCGCACTGCCGATATTACGAATCATACACTGCCGATGCCGCTTACAATGCCGATGCCGCACCAAGACTTGGTGACCTAGACGAGGAGTTTACAGCCCTCAAGAAGCGACTTGAGATTTTGACGCTTATGAAGCAAATCGAGGAGCTTGAGTGCCGGGCCCCCATAAACAGCAAACGCCGGCTAGACTTTGGGGACATCGAGCATGTTCTCCCCAAATTCAACGGCGTTGACGTGTCGTACTCGGTCCTCCACTTCCTGCGTCATTTCGAGGAAATTATGGATTCCTCAGGAGCGGATGACAACTTCAAGCTACTCGCCCTTCACCGCTCATTAACAGGGACGGCACGGGTATTCTTGTCGACTACGAAGCCCTAAGGAAAGCACTGACTGCCGAGTTCGACAAGGAAAAAGGAGTTGTCGATGCAATGCTATGTGCTATATGTGCAAGCTTTGGCAAAGCGTGCCAACATCGCCGAAACAGGACTGATCGATTTTATTATCGACGAAGTACGCCATAAATAACTCAACCCATACCACTTGCCGAGATACGACTAGCCGCCTTTTGTTCGGTGTCGAGCAGAGGGGCGTTGTCGTGGACGAATTCACTAAATTTTTTCAGGATAAAATATGCCCTAATGAAGGACGGGAGAGGAATGTTGATACGACAGTCGAAAGAAGCGAGAAACTCATACCGCAGTATAAGGGCCCCTACGTGATCCACAAAACATTAGGAAATGATAGATATGTCATTAGCGACTCCCGCATGACAGGGTGATTGAAGCCCACCGAATAAGGAGAACCAGAGCGCGATCCTCTGCAGATCGATTAGTTACTTTAGGACGTATCTATGATCCAGGTCGATCCTTTTTCAGGATTGGCAGAGTTGCGATTTGTAAACATAGTATAAGTGTGTAATATAATAAGCGTAGTGTAAACATAGAGTAAGCCT
Source organism: Rhagoletis zephyria (assembly GCF_001687245.7). Taxonomy (NCBI): domain Eukaryota; kingdom Metazoa; phylum Arthropoda; class Insecta; order Diptera; family Tephritidae; genus Rhagoletis; species Rhagoletis zephyria. Next base: position 32,151 of record NW_016158151.1, read on the forward strand.
GTAATATTAGGAAATGTTATACATGCAACTCTGTGAAATAAGGGATGATGGCCGGCAGGGTTTTACTTTCGGTTGATCATACGATAAGTAAACGTAGCGTTTTATTACTGATCACAAATAAAGCCACATTAATTTACCTTCCGCATCAGGAAAAATCAAATTTTACATTATACAAAAAATTGTAATCGTTAAAAAAAACTACGGCCGATGGGTACGGGGAGGTTGCCAACGGCTTTAAAAAAGAAAATTAGATACACAAAAGTAAAATACAAAACATTTGATATTTACCCTCATTGCGAGAGTCGTGTCGAATGCAAGTCGTTTTCACGTCATAGCCTAAAATTTGCACTCGACTAGTGTATTAATACGGAAAAACTCGCCAGCACTGTATAGTTTTCGACGATTTTCGTCGTTTACTTATTTCAGCACGACTGTAGACAATGTCTATATTGTCAAGTCGTGCAATTTAGCATAATTTACGAGTTACGCAATGAGGCTGATTATTATTGCGAAAACGAGCAGCCTAAATAGTAACTTTATCATATTCAATGTGTATCTACCTCCAAATATTGATACAAAAAAAATTTTAAACTGAAGGCATTCAGGAAACCTCAAATTTATTTATAAAAAAAAAAAAATTTCAAGCTTCTCGCTACGGATGCTTCAATTAGTGGAGAAAGAGTGGGGAAAACTTGAACTGAAAAATATCAAAAACACAGTATTACATATGGTTGCGGAAATACACAACCAAGTATACTCTTCAAACATCGAAACAATTTCAATGACATGGGTACCAAGCCATGTTGGCATTGTGTTTAATGAGAAGGCGGATAGGGCAGCAAAAACTGCGGTTAATGTTGGAAAAAACTTAATAATTGATCTGTTACCGCAAGAAGCTCTTAACAAAATAAGAAGGAAACTTTGGACTGAGACTAAGAAATTTTTTAAAAGGGAATGCACTAATTGGGACAGCGGAGTAACTGACAGCATAAATCGAAATGTGCGTAAGCCGTGGTTTAGAAACCTAAAATGTGACAATGAACCATATGACTGTAAACTACTAAGGGCCAAATTCACAGTGCATACTTAACTCAGAATCGGCAGTTAACTACAGATTTTTGTACTGAAAATGAAATAAAATTTTCATATCCAGAAATACTGTTTTTTACAAAATGTTAATCGAATTTTTGCATAGCACGAAATTAGATAGAGTCCTATAAAAAAATAAAATTAAAATTAAAAAGGAAAACCATAAATACAGCAAATTAAAAAAGAGTGTAAAAACAATATGTAATAATTTTAAATAAGAGATTTGTAGAGAACTTGAGAAATATAGATGTACATATATAGCAGATGTTAAGATTTTAAGAGCACAACTAAAAAGAAAAAAACATGAGCAAAGTACAAATCTTATAAATTTATCCAAATTTTCAATGCTATCGTGTTGTTGTTAGTAGATATCCTTAGGAATATTACAAATGATAATGAAAATGTAACTGGGAAAGTTATTTTTAAAAATATGTAATTACACTGCCCTAACTTATTTGAGGAATTCTTAAAGCTCAGTTATGCAAGACTTTGACTTGAGTGGACTTCAAAATTGCATAGCTGGCAAATGATCAGCGCGTTTATGTAGTAACCCAAAAAAACAACTTGACTTAGAAACTTCGAGAACTATAGATTTTTGATTTCTAAGTAAATTTGTAAAATTTGTAAGTGCAAAGAGAGCAGTGAGAAAATCATGTTGCCATTTCAGTTTTTAATAGAATCCCTACAAATATGTCACACAAATATAATTTTTTGTATAAATGAAATTCATCTGGCAATCGAAAAACAAACTTTCAAAAAGACAGAATATCAAATAAAAACAATCACAATTTAATTCGCGTGAATACATTTATTTTAATGGTGATTTTGTATCAATTTTGATGTAAAAACAAATTAAACGTTTACAATTTTACGTGTACAAAACCAAGTGCTGAGAATGAAAACAAAAGAGAAAATGTAATAGCCGTGCAAACCATTTTTTCAGAGTATTCTCAACTGTAGAGAAATTTTAAGGAATTCGTAAAGATCTCATCCGATTTTTTGCCGAATTTTCTAAAATTAATTAAACTGTGCAGATATCGATTCTTTTACGAAATTTCGGAAGAAAATCGGTAAAGTAATGAAAAAATGCTATGTGAAGAATTTCTTGCAGAATTTTTTCAGAACTTGCTTAATTTTTTGTTCAGAAATTTCTTTACGAGTTCGTGCCAACCACTTCATATAACTGTCTGTGTAGATTCGTAAAAAAAAACGGTACAGAAATAAGATACTCCTAAAGATTTTGATAAGATTTCGGGAACTTTGATTTGCAGGGAGGTGACACGCTGAGTAATTGCGTCTAAGCTTCTAGGTAAGTCAAGTCTGAGTCTGGCATAACCCAGCTTTTACTTCGACTATGTTATTTTCTATGATCTTTATTTTGTTATTTTATTTTTGTCAACATTTCCTATCCCTCCCATGTATATATTTTGCCAAAAACATAGCAAGATAAATGTGCTAGCTGTTTTTTTTTTGTTGGAATTGCTACATCACAACAAACACCAAAAAAATATTTCCCCAACCTTGAAGAAATTCATAGTTCTCAAGCTGATATCTAACATGATTTTCCAACTCAAAGCGATAGAGAAACGAATTTTTAATTATGAAGTGAAAAACTAAAGCTATATAAAAAGGAAAATTACCAACAAGGGTAAATAATCTTCAAAGTAACTATAAATAATCTTCACAGAAAACAAACGCGAAGTGAATCAAGTGGCAGAATTAAAGTCGGACTGTATATTGTGAAGTGAATTATTGTAATAAGAAAATAACAAATTAATATTCAAATTGCTCGCAACCGAGCTGTCAAATCGTACCGCAATCGGCCGCATTTTTCCCAGTTTTGTGCTTGTGCATAATATTTCGCATTCTAACTGTTCGAGTAATCTAACCTAGCATCGCGTTTGTGCGCAATAAACTTGTTCCATGTGTTTCTATATATTTGTGCTACATACGCGACACATACTTATATTTGCATATAACTAAATTAACTTTCCGCAATGGCCCCGGGGCCAACAAACTTGGCGATAATAGGTACGCCCTATTATCCCCAGGTCATAAGAATAAAAGGAAAAAACCTGAATATACAACGCTTGATATCTTCCCGGAATTACCCATAACAAATAAGGACGACCCCAAATATCTTCTTATTAAGTCGCTGGACTCCAACAAAACAATTGCATCCATCTCCTGCTTAGTTGTTTATAAAAGTATACAGGCAATTAGCAAAGAAGTCAACAATATCACATCGCTTCGGGATGGGAGCCTTTTCTTTGTAAAAAAAACAGAAAATCGCTGACAAATTTTTGTCTACTAAACATCTATCCGTCTCAATGATGCAGTTCACAAATTCACCAGACTAGAGAAAGGCTCACGAGTTAACACCGGTGCTATACTACTAACTTTCGACAAATACACACTACCAAATCGTATTGAAGTCGCCTGACGAACCCTTGACGTCCGTCCTTATTACCCAAATCCTATGCGCTGCAAATCTTGTCAGCTGCTGGGGCACACAACGAAACGTTGCAACAATACTCCAACTTGTGCGATTTGCAACCTCCCACCCAACCATCCCTCTCCTACAGAATGCACCAGAGTATACTGCGCCAACTGTGCAGGTGAACATCCTTCTTCCTCAAGTACCTGTCCTAAATTTATTCAATCCAAAGATATACTAAAAATTAAAACTATAATTAAATGTACTATGCGTGAAACAATCACCATTTACAAAAATCAACTTCCTACCATACCCTCCGGCCCCTCTTTTGCCAGTATGGCTAAGAAAATTTCCAACGACACTACTGCAAATTCAAAAAAGCCGATTAACAAAGAAAATAATTCAATAACAGTAAATTCAAACCTCAACGACAATTGTCCAACATCAAATATTAGTGACAACTCATCCTCCAATAATCTTCTATTATCTCAAAAACAACTTCCTGAAACCTCTAAGAAAACCTCCCCCGCCCCCTCTTCACCCTCCTTGAACTCTTCCCCCTCCCCACCCTTTTCACCCCTTTCCCTCAACTCTACTCCCTCCCCCCTTAACTCCTCTCCACTTGCCACATTCAGCATCTCTCCTCTTTCTCATAACCCTTTCCCTTCTCCCTACATCCTTGCCCCGCCTCCACACTCAGTAATGGAACAGTAAATTTTCATACTATACATCTATTCTAACAAAAATATAAAATTTTTTTTCTTTTCTCTGAATAAATCACTATGTTATCCATACTTCAATGGAACATAAATGGTTACCTAAATAATTATATCGAACTTGAACTTTGAATTAAAACATTGAATCCTTCAGTTATATTATTCAATGAAACTCATCTCCCCACCAATTCCTCTGCTCATACCCCTAAATCTTACATTGGTCATTTTTATAACCTCCCCTGCAACTCCACCAGCAAACAAGGGATTGCTATCCTAGTTAAAAGAAACATACCCTACAACACCCTCCCCCCACTTCCTTCAAATATTTCCTCTCTATCCATAGAAACTCTTTCCCCCAATAAAATCATAATCACTTGCTCTTATTCCCCTCCGAATCCAAATTTTTCTTCGTCCGATTTCTTTAATCTCTTCCCCCCTGGCTCTACTCCCTTCTTATTGGCCGGCGACTTTAACGCCTGGAGCCCCCTTTGGGGCTCTTCCTTGGCTAATCCAAAAGGACGAAAAATAGAAGACGCCATACTTAGATCCAACTGCGTTGTTCTTAATGATGGTTGCCCTACCCACTTCTCCACCCACGCTTCCTTTACACATATCGACCTCTCCCTTTGTTCTTCATCCCTTTCCTCCAGAACTGATTGGCACTGTATCGATGACCTTCATGGCAGCGATCATTTCCCCATCCAAATCAAAATCTCTTCTCCCCAAACTTCCCCCCAAACTGACTGTTTCCAGAAATTCACTAGTAGCATCAACTCTTCTTCTGACCCCAAAAAAATTTGGGCTAACTTAAGAAAGCTGTCTGGCTTTCCTACTTTTTCTCCCATCTCTTCCCTTAACACCCCTCGGCGCAATCTACCATATCCTCAGGACATAGCTTTAGAATTCGCCAATAATTTCTGTAATGCCCCCTCTGATAACAATTTCCCCTCTGAATTTTCTTCTAATAAACTATCCTCGCTCTCCCATACTCTCTTTCCCTCGAATCATCTATCTCCTTCAGCTTTATGGCTTGACTCTGATATTTCATTACTAGAACTGCAAATAGCTCTATCCGCGGTTAAAGGGAAGACTCCTGGTATAGATAAAATTTCCCACCCCATCATTAAACACCTTCCTTCCCCTCTCCTCTCTCGCCACACAAACCATTATAACAATATTTTCCAAACTGGTATTTTCCCCCAACTTTGGAAAACATGCGCCATAATTCCTATATTAAAACCTGGCAAACCTTCTTGCGAGGTCACTAGTTACCGACCTATTTCCCTAATACCTTGTCTAAGTAAACTTATGGAAAAAATCGTTGCTACTAGGCTCTCCAAGTATCTTAGTTTCAATAATCTTATCCACACTAATTATGTAGCCTTTAAAAAAGGCCAAAGCACTATCGATGCCCTCCTACACCTTGACCATTTCATATCTGACGCATTATCCAACAAAAATCACGTCTCGCTATTGTCACTGGACTTTGAAAAAGCCTTTGATCGTATTGGCATACATGTTGTCCTCAGGCAACTTATGAAATGGAAGGTTGGCCCTCGCATTTATAACTTCGTTAAATCTTTTCTTTCCAAACGCAAAATCAAAGTTCTCATTTCCAATATTTTCTCCCCCACTCTTCCTCTTGATAATGGCGCTTCCAAGGGATCTCCTCTTTCGGTTATACCATACCACCATAGCTTTTGACGAAATCAGTTCTTTATTGTCCAACTTCCCCAATATCCGTCATCAAATCTACGCTGATGACATTCTCCTATTCTCTAAATCGTCTGACCTTATTGTGACTGTTTCTTCGTTCGAGGAAATCCTCTCCCTTTTATCTTCAAGGTCCCGTTCCTCAGGCGCTTCAATTTCCTACACCAAATCGAAATTACTACATATTTGTAGAAAAAACAATTGTATTTTCCCTACCCAACAAGCATTTCAGTAAATGTTTTTAAAAATAACTTAAAGTAAGTTTGCTATAATAAGCGTTAAATAAGCATTTTTAATATTAAGCTTATTAAAAGTTTTTTTCAAATAAACCTTTAATAAGTTTTAAGAGCGAATGTTTATAAATATCTTAAACTTATAAATGAAATACAAATGCCAACGACATGAAGTAGTAAATATGACATTTTTTCAATCGTAAGTGACGTGTTTTCGTTTTTTAAAATATATTATTAAAAGAAAAAATTAAATAAAACCGATGCGGTAAAAAAAAAAATCCAATCCAGAACCCGCTGCGCTAATCGGTGGAGCATTCGAGTCTTCAAATTATGAGTTCTCCTTATCCTTTCTTAGTTTAACATTCAATTAAAAATGTATTAAATTTTTTTCAGAAAAGTTCATCAATGAGAATGGCGGCGATGAAGCCGAATATATAGCTGCATCGATGTCGTTTTTCCAATTTGCCAATAACCGCATGTAATTGAAAACACGCAACAAGATGTAATAATTAACATTTGTATGCTTAATTTTTGTGTGTTATCGTGAATTTGTATGCTAAAATGTCTATTCCCTATTTATATTTTCGCGACTGTAGATGAGTCCGCCGAAAATTCGCATTTCTTTTAGTTTCTAGATGTTAAGTATGTATGTGTATTAGTTTTTAATGAAATATCTTCAAATAAAGCGTTATAAAAATGTTTATAAAAAAGCTTTCTTTTGAAAATTTTTAGTAAACTTATATTCATACGCTTATAAACAACTTTTTTTGAACCTTTATTATAAGTTTACACTTTTACGCTTAAAAAAGCTTTCTTATGAACATTTATTACAAGTTTATATTTCTACGCTTATAACCCACGATTGAGAGAATACAAAGGTTGCGCCGATCTCGGACCGCTATTCCTCTCTTAACGAATTTGACAGAATCGTTGTTTGCATGACGTCACACTGGTGCAACTTGTTAACATTTTTCCTTGCAAAATTTTTTCTTCTTCTTCCATTCTTGCTCACGTTTTGGCATTTCTCTCTCGCAATTGCACCAGTGTGACGTCACACAAAAGTTATTCTCAAAAATCCTCTCTGATCGGCGCAATCTTGTATTCTATCATTCTTGCTTATAACCAATGTTCCTTTTCGATTATATTACGCTTACTTTCAAGCGTTTTATAAACAAAAAAAATCAATGTTTTGTAAGCTTAATGTTTATAATTGAAAACTTAAAAAAAAAACTTTCTTTAAGTTTATTTTGCTTGTTGGGTACTCATTTAAACAACATTGTCAGTATCTTAGAGATACTTGTTTCTAAAATAAATATTGTAAAATACCTGTCATGCAAGCGTTCGCTTATTGGCACTGCTTTGCTGGTTAACGTCGTAAGAGCTATTATACTTTCAGTCATCAACTACGCTCTTGAAATTTACGGCCATCACTCAAAAAGTAATTTAAAAATGCTTGCTGCCCCGTATCACACTGCTATTCGTAGATCCCTTCGAGCATTTCCTACATCACCCATAAAAAACATATTGGCGGAATCCGGATTACCTTCCCTTATGGATAACATGGAGGAAAGCATCTGCAAACTTTACCCAAAACTTTCCATCGGCTCCAATCAGACGCTGCGAAACACGTTCTACACAGCTACGACACGTAAACGTGCTCCAAAAATACAATCTTCCATCTATAAATGTGCCACCTTTGCCAAAATAAATGACTTGCCGCTAAAATATTCCTCAACTGCGTAAAATTCGGAACCCCCCGTGGTTTGTTTCAAAAACATCTTTTTTTTGATCGTCTTACGCTCCCGCCTAAATCCAGTACTTCTAGCGCAGTCTACATCTCTGAGTTCCGTGAAACTATGGCTCGTCTTAAACAGGATAACTGGCGGTTCGTCTTCACTAATGGTCAAAGGCTACACAGACGTATTTTGCTGTTGTTAGCGATAATAACGAACCAATTACATAAGGTCTACTTTTTTCCTTTTTGCTTCATCTTTACAGCCGAAGCAACTGCTATTTTCCAAGCTGTTCAATATGCTACTAAAAATTCAGGAAAAGACATCATCTGCACTTATAGCCTATCCTGTTTTCGTGCGATATATAATTGTAACAACTCCAACAACATCATCAGTAGCATTAGGGACGGCCTCATCTGCTGTCCAAAAAAAATGAAGATAATGTGGGTACCTAGCCACATTGGCATCGACGGGAATACTTTTGCGGACAGAATGGCAAATGATGCAAGATTCACCCCAACTTTTACATCCAGCTTGTTCATCAAAAGCGACATATATCGTGTTATTAACGAAGAGAGACGTTGCAAGTTAGCCCTTGATTGTGTCGATTACAACTACCACTACGCCAGAATCCATCCAACCCGGATCAAACCACACTATCCATCTTCCATTCCAACAAACATGCTCACACCGTTCATACGGCTTCGAATTGCACACACTATAGTCACTCCTTCTCGATAGGGGCCGAAATAATAATTGTCCATTATGTGACTCCCCATCAAGCGGTCTTCACCTAATTACAATATATGGATTCCTAAAAGACACCGACCTACTCAGAAGGATTTAAACCATTGTTATACTTTCCGGACAGCTGATAGCCTCTGATGCTAGCTTTGCATGACAATTTAGTTTATATATTTGTTTTTAACATTGTATAAGCTTATAAAAAAATAAAAATAAAAAAATAAGAAAAAAAATAAATAAAAAAATAATAAAAAATAAATAATCACCCTCATTGCAAGAGTCGTATCGAATGAAAGTCGTTTTTCGAGAGTCGAATCGTATCAAAAATTTCACGTCATTGCCTAAAATTTCCACTCGACTAGTGTATTAAAACGGAAAAACTTGGCAGCACTGCCAAGTTTTCGACGATTTTCGTCGTTTACTTATTTCAGCACGACAGTAGGCAATGCCAATGTTGTCGAGTCGTACAATTTAGCCTAATTTACGTCTTGCGCAATGAGGCTGAATATTTAAATTAATCGATGTATATTTTAATCAAAAAGGTAAGTTATTTTACTATGTCGACTTCAGTATTGAAATGATATGTTTGAGACCGATTGGAGAATCACATTGGAGTTCCAACGGAGAACTAGCATTTTCTCAACTTGAGAAACAGCACAATTTTCATACAAAGAAAAATGCCCTTTTTGTTGAGAACGCTATGATCCTCCAATTGAGGTACTGTTGAGAAACAACGTTGGAGATTTGAGAAATACCTTAGTTCTCAATTAAACTCAAGTTGAGCTCAAACCTAAATGTTTCTTGGGATATTTCTCTCATTTCGCTTACTTCATTTTTTTGCTGTATCTTGTTATTGCACTTGAGACAGAATTTCACTGCTTGCTGCCTATGCGTGCTACTATTTTGCCATGGGCGATCTCGTGCTCTTGCAAATTTGGAATAGTATTTTTGCATTCCATAGAATCCGAACTACATGCAACACTCCGAGAATACCCCTTATATGTTTTCAATTGACGATAAAAGCCATTGAAAACTGGCCTTACCACATTTTTTTAAGGATCGTACTAATTTTTTTATAGGCCAAATACACCGCACAGAAAGTCTGCGCATCGCGAGTACTTTCACCGCGCTGCGGATATCACACAATACGCCATACACCATACAGACATTTAAAAAAATGTTACATTTTAAAGAATTTCAACAGAAATTGATTATCTTCCACCATGTTTATCCGCGCAGGTCTACACTTCATGAAAGCTAATCAATTATGTCAAAATTCGGCGACCAATATCAAAATTTTTGGAGTTTACACAGACAGTATGTGAGACCATCTGTGCAAACATAAAGCGGCGAAATACACGACGAGACAGTCTGCGCAGACATGTTGTGTGGTGTATTTTGCCTATTATTTTTAATTTAACTCCACTTCGACCTGTGGAATAGTTATCAGATCACTATTCTAAATCCATCGTGCAACATTTGAAGACTTTGTTACAAAAGGACCGCCTCCATTTTTTACTGCAGGGTATGTGTGGCCTACATATAAATGTACGCATATAAATATAATCTTAAAAATATACTATACTATAAGCATCACATATGCAAATATTTTATGAATGTAAGGAATACTGTTGCACTTTCCTACTTAATAGTTTATCTGCTTGAAGATTATTATTGTTTAGTGTACATATTTTTGTTTGTGTGAATAACCTAAATATGCTTATAATCCTAATGATGGAATTTTCTTGCAAGTTATGCGGGGAATTATTTTTAACAAAGCCTTTTTATCATAAGGTTTGAAAGGTTTCTTATAAAGATCTACATAGACTAGTCACTAGTGTAAAAGACATGCCATCATTTAATTTTTCTACTAGACTAGCTCAATCGTATTCATTTTTACTTACATCGCCTTATTTCTCTAATCGTGGACTAACGGGAAAGAATAATTGCACATAAAACTCATTCCTAAGCATTTAGATAGTAAAAACAAAAAAAAAGATGGCAATCTCTACCGCTAAACTTAAATTATAGTAGTGGCTCAAAACGTACATACCCTGCCGCCACACGGCACTTTGAAGCAGGATTTCTGATTTCTCCTTTAAGTTTACAACTAATCTGGATACAAATAGTCCTGTAGTATGTTTTGAAAAGCTATCTTGATTTTGCCTCGATCGCGTCCATTTAATTTTTGTATATCTGGTAGTAAACTCATAAGGAACATTGCATCCGGATCTGTTTTGCAATCGCACAACTCCACATGCGTCGAAGCTACTGCAGCAGGCGCAGCGGCTGCCGGTGGTGCAGTTATGAGCGCTGTCGCCGATGTTCCTGCCGAGCCATGACCACTTGCTGTCAAACCGCTAGCTCCAGAGCCAGCTGGTACGCCCACAATTTCTAAACGATGATGCGTACTATTGCTACCGCCAGCACTAACACTATTGTAATTATGATTCTGATGGGCATTGCTGGTGTGGCGTTGATGTTGATTTAAAACGGTCGAAGCGGATGCTACTTGACTGCTTACATTTGTTGTGCTACTTGCATTCAAGTCGGCATCAATATTTATTTGTGTGCTGCCAACGCTAACGCCAGTTCCTACGCTGAGACCCACACTGCCACTATTACTTGTTGTGGTGCTCACTAATTCCATTGGTTTCGCAAGTGTTGGTCGCACGAATGAAACGTTTGTATGCGATGTAGCCGAGCTAGTGGCAGTGGAAGGCATGCGTGTGTGTCCGCCAATAGAGGTGCCAGCATTGGTGTTGGGCTGTCCACCGCTACCAATTGTACTGATGCTACTGCTATTGCCAACACTTCCGCCACCAGCACCTCCCCCACTATTACCATGATTCAATTGAGTGCTACTTATGCTTTCCTGCGAGCGTGGCCGTTTAATGCGTAATTCTTCTTGATAGGAACGTGCTTGTAAACGCATCAGTTGCTGCACACGCAACTGTGCACGCCTTTCCTCTAATGGTATTTGTGTGCTGCTACTAGCATAAGAATCCATCATGAAGTTGCGCATTTCCATCTCTTCCAATTCATTATCTTCTTCATCTGGTCGCACCAATGACTCTGGCTCATAATCATCAACGTCCGATTTAACATCATCACATTCGGATTTTATGTCATTATTGAGTGTGTGTATGTGCTGCTCGGTGTGTCGAAAACGCGACCGTTGTTCATCATCAATAACATCATCTAAGTCATCGGAATTGTGTTCCGGATCATCAAAATATTCCAAATAATTATCAAGTGGCTGATGATGTGGCTGTTGAGAATGCAAATGTGAACCGTGTATTTCTCCGGTAGTGCTGCTGCCACCAAGTGTAGCCACCGCAGCTGTGCGCTCACGCTGTAAACGATCAGATAGGGAACTAATGCGTACCAACGCATCTTGTACTTGTGAATCCAGCGATTTAGGTTGTGTATGTTTTCTGGATACAACAAATAAGTAATGAAGACTATTAGTGCGAATTCCACGTGAAAAAATATTCTCGAAAAAACTATTAACCAAAACAAATACAATTTTTGCAATTTGTTTTTGTTTTGCCTATTAAAACCATAGAAGCAATTTGTTCACTTGGAATTGGCGATAACCCTGAATATGTTTACTATAGTAACTTACTTCCTCAAATAGGGATGCAGGAAAAACATTCGATCAAAATAAGTCCAGCAAGGCGGCACTTTTTCTTCCAAATAATTAGTGTATTCCCGTCGAAAAGATATACGCAAATTTGTCCATTTTGCAAGACTAGCGCCAGCTAAAATCAGTAACCCAGTGTTTATATATTCTAAATCTTATCCCCTATGCATTTCCATGTTACTTACGATTCTTTTCTAACTTTTGATCGACCTCACGCCAAAAATTCTCTACATATGGCCGGCAAAAGTAATATTTATGACGCGGATTATAGATGGCTTCATCATGCTGCACCATATCGATCAATTTAAACACTTCCTCCGTCAACCAGCGCGATGAGGAGCACGAAGGCGTCACCGAAATATTTACATAATAGTCATTTGCCATTTTAATCGTAATAACTATTAAATTTATAAATTTTTATTAGATTTGCCGCTGTAAAAATCAGTTGAACAAGTTGAAAAGAAAAGTCGCAAAACAAGCAACTAGAGCTGTCAGAGAACGTTAAATACAGAGAAGCAGCACGACGGTAGATGTGTTCTTAAAATATTAATTTCACTGCAATTTGTAATATTTATTCCGCATAAATCTGTGGTTATCAAAAATGTACTGCTATCAAAAAATATTCATTTCACACAGCAGATTGGCAAAACTGTCTCACCATAGTAAAAATATTATTCAGCAGCTCTGCCCATAGAACTTTGTTACCGATTCACACACGCCCTAATTCAAATATCTGAAATTACAGACTTTAACAATTTGTAAAGTATTTTTAGTTCGATGTTATAAGAGCCATAGCAGCGAAATCGAAATATACCCACTGGGAAAATAGGTAAGCACCTTACGAGGTAAGCCATGTTTTCTTTCAGTTTTTAGTACCAAAATTGTCATCATGACCAGCGTAATCTACTAGTAAAGCACAAAATGAACACCTCCGGCGACACATTACGTTGTCAGTTGCAAAATAACGTGCAGCCGAAGTTATTTCCAAGCACCGAACTACTCCGAGCGACTGCTCTGCATTACACGTAACTTACTTTGTAAAGCGACTCAGAAGTATGTTTGATAGCAAATGTACATTCTAAATTCCTACTTACATAAGGCGGCCATGCCTTTGTAAAAGTAAGGGACGTTCGGCAGGGAAATGGTAATGACTGCCAGGTGAAGAGTAAGTTGCTAATAAGGTATTATTACGTGCTCCTAATTCCCACTGGGTATGCACC
>NW_016158151.1:49374-57349 GCF_001687245.7 Rhagoletis zephyria
GAGAACGTTAAATACAGAGAAGCAGCATTGTCATCGAAATGGCAGATTTACGTTCCAACTTGTTCAGATCGCGTACACACCACTCGGTGGCGTACGGCTGTTAATAATCGCGTACTCACCACTGATTAACAGTGAGACCGTGAGAACCGCCCAACTAACAGAATTTGAGTATGTAATGAAATTGGAAAATCTTCATTTTTTTTGTGAATTGTACAAACAAATGTATTTAAACCGAAAATGTTATATACGATTTTCTGATTTTTGTGCCATTTTGTGAAAATATTCAAATATTTATTTTGGTTTTAAACGATTTTTTCAGCACTTAATCTTATAAAATTCGTTGTTTTTATGTTATGTAAAAACAACCTTACGTCAATAAATGCTCAACCTTAACAAAAATATGTAGCTCTTCATTTTAGCTACTATTAGTATTATTTAGCTTTTTTCGACCGTTTTAGCTCCAAACGAAATTTCTCTGGCAACACTGCGTAAATCATTCAAAATGCTTAACATTCATTAAATATACGAAATGTTATTTCTCGCTCAGCTCTGTTACTCCGCCGTGTTGTTAGATCAGCTGATGTCTTCGCCTTACATGTATTTTGTTTTTATTTTTACTGATGTTACAGCACACCCATCAAAAGAAAAAAACAAAATACATGTAAACTTTGGGGTGAATTGAGATTTGGCATAACACCCGCAATACAAAATACATGGGCATCGGCGTAGCCAGAATGAAATTTAGGGGGGGCCTCGACCCTATTAAGCTGGCATTTCAGGGTACTATTTTATATATATATAAGTAAAATTTTAAAGTTAGGGGGAGGCTCGAGCACCCCAGCCCCTACCTGGCTACGCCTATGTACATGGGATTGTTGTATTTGCTCTGCCGCTACCTCCTTGTATAATTTCGTCTTGCAACTGACGTTAGCGCCTCATTAGTATAAATATTAGGGGTCTTCATCAAAACTCTTGATAAACTTGATAAAGTGATAAATTTATCATTTTGACAAATGAACTGTCAAACTTTGTATGGAAATCGATTTAACCAAAGTTCATCACTTTATCAAACGACTTCGCTTTTGCTACGAAAACATAAAAGCAAATGAACACAATGTACGAGGTAAGAATGAAACGTAACTAGCCATAAAAGTTAAATAATAAACAATGGGTATTCATGGAAACGCGCAAATGCCTCGTAATCGCGTAAACCTCGTAAATAACCTGATTTTCCATACAAAATGATGTAAGTGGGTGCACATTTGTGGCCAGTATGTTGGAATTGAAAAATCAACCCGTGGTAATGATATGCGATTGTAAAACACTTTCAATCATGAAAACCAAATTTTATGAACTTTTTTTGTTTATTGTCATCAAGTTTCACTTTGTATATTTTATAATACATACCAATCTAGTCGCACTCAATCACCGCGCCTTTTTGGTTTTTTTTTTTTTGTTTTCATTCTTAGGCAGATGGCAAAAACGCTCAGAAATATACTTTTTTCTTGCTTCTTTGATTAGGTAATTTTGTATTTTTGGTTCATGAAAGAGAATGAACAAGAATTGTTCTAATGCTTGAATCATGTAAATCGGGTGTTAATTTACGTTCCTTTTTGTGCCATGACTTTTGTGATGAGAGTATTGAAAGTGTTGGCAGTCCTATTGCAGCTGCTTACCCATTGCACACTAGATGTCACCCTAAATGTCAAACCAGCTGACATTCCTTCCCTTTTGACATTTGGCGCCAAAACAAGCGTTTTGCCTTTCCATCTTGAGCGGAATTTTGCAAAAGTGATCATTCCAAAAAAATTCATCGTGTCGTGTGCTTGTGAAATCTAATTAACTGCTTCAATTTGAACGGATTTTTAACTTTGAACTACAAATAAACATCAAGATGTTCGAAGCACGCTTAAACAATGCAACTATCTTGAAGAAAATCTTGGACGCCATCAAAGACTTGCTGAATGAAGGCACCTTCGACTGCAGCGATTCGGGCATACAGGTTAGTGTTCAATAAAGTTTTCCACCCGTGTCGAAACTAATTTTTAAATTTATAATTCTAGTTGCAAGCTATGGATAATTCCCACGTTTCGCTGGTTTCTCTGACGCTACGTTCAGATGGCTTCGATAAATTCCGCTGTGATCGCAACCTTTCTATGGGCATGAATCTGGGCAGCATGGCAAAAATTTTGAAGTGCGCTAATAATGATGATACAGTGACAATTAAGGCACAGGATAACGCCGACACTGTAACTTTTATGTTTGAGTCGCATAATCAAGAAAAAGTGTCGGACTACGAAATGAAATTGATGAATCTGGACCAAGAACATTTGGGTATACCGGAAACAGACTATGCATGTGTTGTACGCATGCCAGCAATGGAATTTGCACGCATCTGCCGTGACTTGGCGCAATTCAGTGAATCGGTTGTTATTTGCTGCACCAAAGAAGGTGTAAAATTCTCAGCGTCTGGTGATGTTGGCTCAGCTAATGTGAAATTAGCACAAACTTCAAGCGTTGACAAGGAAGAGGAAGCAATCGTGATCGAAATGCAAGAGCCTGTCGTACTAACATTTGCTTGCCGCTACCTAAATGCATTCACAAAGGCGACGCCTCTTTCAAATCAAGTGCAGCTGTCGATGTCGGCCGATGTGCCACTAGTGGTTGAATATCGTATCGCTGAATTGGGACATATACGCTACTATTTGGCGCCGAAAATTGAAGATGATGAGAATTAAGAGTAGATTGAATGATTTTGCACCATGCATTGCACTGAATCGGTATATCTCACATTTGTATTTGGTATAAGCGTATATTAAATATTAACTAATTTTAAGCATTAACATATGTAATACCCCCTGTCGTATTGCTTACATTTCAAAAACAATTTATACACATAATTATTAAAGTTTTGTATTTACAGCATATGGTAATTAATAGCAATTGATAAAATAAAATCAAATTCGTGTATTGAGTACAAGTAATGGCTTTTGTACTTTTTAAACTTGAAAAAAGAAAGCTTCCAGAGATTTGTCTAATGTGGATTGCCACAACGGTGTAGCAGCACCTTCCCTTCAAGAGCGTCTCGTTTTTTGCTAAGTGGAGGTTCTCGCAACGAGTTTCCTCGGGTAGATTTGGCAACGTGCATGGTTTTCCGTTTGTACGACTGCATTTCCAAGTTGACTCACAGTCTATTGGGTTTAGGTGTTGAAAAAATCTTCCCTATTCCAAAAAGCAACCCACTATGTAATTACTGAAGTGTTTACAATTCTCATATTAGGCATGAAGTAAGAACTAACTAAAAAATCTCGATTTATAAAAATGTTTTCCTTTTTTTTTTGTACTCAACAGTGAACCCATGTATACATACATGCATAGTTCGAAGTAAAATGCATTCAATAACATATAACTTAATTCTAGTAGTTTAGACCAAAACTGTTCATATGGAAAAAATGTAACTGCGTGCGAAATTTGTCTTTTGTGGTCCCTAATACTTCTGCTTCATTCCACAATGTAATTGGGATGCACGACCAGCAATGGATCGTCCGGTTCCTCTGCGTCTTCCTCGGTGCGCCGCGGACTCTTGCCGGGCTGTCGCAGCTCAGTTGTCTTCAAAGGTATAATCACTTGATCGTGATATATTAAACGATCAATAACTTTCTCGATTAAATGTTTGCGTGAGATAAGCTCCTCTTCTGTTTCAATTTGATCGGCTACTTGCTCTAAATACCAGGTAACCACATCACTGCGCTTCATACCAGTATCGGCTCCTTCTGTCTCGCAGCGTGCTTCCTCGTTACGCATATGCAGCACCAGCATAGTGGATAGATTTTTATAATCTTCAAATGACAATGTAAGCTTTTTCTTTTGCAAAGCGCTTCCACCCGCTTCAGCACCCTCTTCTGCGTATGCACCATCCGTGGCAATGATATTAGTGGAACCATTGGCTACTGCAGCGTTATTTTCCATTTCTACATCGCCAATATAGGCATCTTCATTACCTTCGTCATCGTCCAGATGAATGTCTGTCTGTTCGACTCGTATAATTGATTTGTTAAGCAACCGATAAGCTTCTTTTACGTGTCGCTCCTGTACTTCATTCATACATTCAAGTTTCGCCATTGCTTCACTTAGTCGAATCATTGACTCCAACTGACGCACCGTTATACGCCACGTACTACGACCCGCAACACCTGTGTCACGTTGTCGCAAGTGCCCATAATTCTCAACGAGCAACTTCTTCGCTTCTTCGCCAATAATTGGCTTGAATTGGCGTGAGAATGTGATGTAGCGCAATACTTCTTCGCGCGTATAAGCACATACAACGGATTCTTCTATATGCGAATGTAGATCGACAATTTTGCGTGCTATGGCATAGTCCACAACTTCGTTGCATTCATCTACGAGTATGAAGAATAAGTCGAAACGTGACATAATAGGTGCTGACAACTGTATGTTCTGCTGCAAGCTTTTTGTACGATCATACCGGCCGTTAATGGGATTTGCGGCCGCCAAAATTGAAGTGCGCGCATTTAATGTGGCACGCACACCAGCTTTTGCCAAAGAAATTGTTTGCTGTTCCATAGCTTCGTGGATGGCGACTTGATCGCGCGGATCCATTTTGTCGAACTCATCAATGCAGCAGATACCGTTGTCAGCCAACATTAGGGCGCCAGCTTCAATAACAAAATCGAAACTCTCCTCATCACGCACCACGGCAGCAGTAAGACCAGCTGCAGTAGAAGCCTTGCCGGATGTGTAAACTGCGCGCGGTGAGAAGTCGGCGACTTGACGCAGAAACTGAGATTTGGCAGTACTAGGATCACCTACGATGCAAACGTTGATATCACCACGCAAAGTTGTTTCTGAAAAAGGTGAATATTTATTAGTATGTCACATTCAGCAAAATTGCAATGCATCTGAACTTACTTTCATGTGTAGTTTTTCCGACACCACCAAAGAGTTGAAGCAAAACGCCACGTTTGACCTCATCGTTACCATAGATGGAAGGAAACAAGCTGGTGATAAGATTATTGTACAAATTACGATCCTTGGACATTTCATAAACTTTGTTCCATTCAGCATCGGTCATTTGTTTTTTCATATCCTCCGCAGTTACCTCAGACATAGGCAGGTCAGTACCGCCAAAACGTGCTGTTGTTGCTTGTACACTACAGGCCAAGAATGACATGCGATAGTTAAGTTCTCGGGTACCCAATTCCTTTAAACCAGTCACACCCTCAGGCCCATCTCCTGGTTTATGCCGCGAACCCATATCAGCTTTAGCGCCGGGCATATTTAATACACCTACATCGGGTACAACTATCAATGTGCCAGTAAAATCGTAACGGTCTCCCGCTTGCACAGTTTCCACCAATTCTGAACGCAAAATAATTTCAACAGATCTCGGTATGCAACCGCGCGGCAACTCCGATTGTGTTTCCTGTATGCGTATTTTTTGGAAATCAACAAAAAGTGATTTTTCCACATCCAGCATGAAACGACGTCGATTACTACAAACAGGATTTCGACATATAGTTGGATTGGTGAATTTAAATTGCTGCTCTACATTTCGAATTTCCGTTTGACAATCTATGCACATGAAAGTACCGGTCACAAGTTCCGGATGTACAGGATGTGTACGTACCACTTGGCCGCAAATGCGGATCAAAGTGCCAATCTTGGAGGTTGTTAAGTCGCGCACTTTGTGACGTGTAGGCACATCAGTGAAAGATATGTAACATTCTTTCTCATTTTTCAGGCCGCAACGATCCTTGACGAAGTTAGAAACCGATTGGCAGAGGAAAGGGTATATTCTGTAAAGGGACACATACTACTTATCAAAGTTGCGCACATTTCCACACACAACATACCGAAAGTATTCTTCAATAATTGTGGCAGCCAAATTCTGATTGTACTTCTCGACATCATCGAAAGACACTTCCAATGTATAGCGATCCGGCGATTCTAAATCTGCAGCAGGTTTCACATACTTAATATTGCCATCTTCCTTGAATCTGTATTAAATATTTTTTAATATTAAACCGTGTCACTTTAACTAGACGCAAATGCAACCACCATTGAACTTACTCTTCCAAGAAGTCCTGAAAAAGTTTCTGACATCGCAACCCCACCTCATCTTTTACACGTAATTGTCCGATTTGTGCATCTGCTACATCCATGATTTGAGTTCAGATTTATCACGAAACAAACAAATCGCCGCTTATTTTAATTTTTGTCACACAATTTCCCAAACACGCTGACGGCGAAAGATGCTTGAATGGAATTTGACAGCAGCGGCGTTGTTTCGGCGCGCAAAATCTTCTTCTTATCGCCCAATCAGTTGTCAACAACAGCTTGGCAGCACTGCGAATGTAGCAGAGAACGTAAATTTTTACGACGTACATATGTATCCTATTTCCGCCATGAAAATCAAATCGTCGAGCTGGAAATGCGATGTGAAAAAATTTTGCAAAAAAATTTTTGTAAAAATTGTGACTATAAAGTGTATATAAAAGTGAAGAAAGTGGGTTTCGGGAACAAATTGACTGTGGGTAATGTAGTGAGTGTTCTGAACATTATGATGTTAACGTTTCCGTTTGTCTGAGACCCGGAACTTAAAAAGGCCAAAGGAAATCAATTGAGTCGCGACCGCGCTCTCAGTCAAGATGGAGGTCGCGCTTTGAAGTTGTGAATTTGTGGTAAGTTGAACTAATTGCCACTAAAAACCAAAAAAAATTGTGGAGTTTTAAATTAAATGAATGCCAATGATTGTAAATAGCGGTTATGCCACAAATTGACAACTGTAGCGTAAGCAAGTACAAGTACTTATGTATGTGTACGCTCATATATTCATATGCCATTCCCACGACAGCCGGTTCTACGTACCGGAATGACTCGGGTTTTACCCGACCAAGGGCTGTTGTTTCGGCGATCTAACCCCGTTTAGGTCGGCGCAGTATCTCAGAAGTTGTTCGTCCATAGGGCTACATTCGCTACGTTTTCTCCAACTCAGGGCTGGCATCGAGTCAAACCCAGGGCCAGAAACCTACACCTGCTGTGTATGCCAGAGACGACTACACCACAACTCCACCTCTGTCAAGTGCAATGCTTGCGAGGGGTGGTGTCACCTCAGAGTCTGCTCAGGACTACGGACACATCGGCAGTGGACCACGTCGTATGTGGCCCCCTGCTGCTCAAACAGAGCAGCCTCCACGGCTAACCTCAGTCCACCAGAGCAGCCTCACACAGTCACCACAGCACAACAACATAATAACACCACAGACCATAACACAGCCACGACAGACCATAGAACACACACAGCCGCACCACCACCCACACGCCGCCGCCAACAACTCCTGGTTTCTCCTACAATCTGAACGGTATGTCAGACCATGATATTCCGTAATGTGACACCAGTCAAGTGCAACACCTGCCTTGGCTGGTGCCACTTTAGGGCATGCTCAGTTCTGCGTACCACGCGAGACTGGACGAGGAACTTCGAGGGCCCGTGTTGCGCTGCTCGGTCGCAGACCCCAACTGCGACGCCTCCCGCCACCACCACAGGGCGGCAACCATCACAGCAGCGCACACAGCCAATGGCAGTAAGAACACATACATTCCGTAAGTTCCGCAGGGCTGTCACTGCTGCTGCAGCTCATACCGGCAGGATGTATAACGGACCCACGTCCAAACTTCCCTGCCGAAGCGGCTGTTCTAGCCGATGAGCGCGACAGCCTTCGTCAGGCCGATCCCGGAGATCCCCGTATTAGGGATCTCAACGCGGAGATTCGGCAACTAGTAAACGTACATGAGCGGAAGAAGTGGGATTAGCATCTGAAGATCTGTAACTTCGCCTCTGGTGTGAGTAAGCTTTGGTCAACCGTGAGGTCACTGTCCAATCCGACGAAGCACGACGACAGAGTCGAAATTTCTTTCGGCGACCATGCTTCGTCGGACCCGGAGCGATGCGCGA
>NW_016158151.1:57924-64562 GCF_001687245.7 Rhagoletis zephyria
AAAATACTCGGAGTAACATTCGACAGCCTGCTCTCCTTCTCTGCGCACTCAACCGCTATTGTCAATAAAGTACAGAGCCGCAACAAGGTCCTCAAGTCGCTAGCCGGCAGTACTTGGGGCAAAGACAAAGAAACGTTGCTGGCAACATACAAGGCTATAGGCCGGCCGGTTGTAAATTACGCAGCACCAGTGTGGCCGCCGGGGACTAGTAGGACGCAGTGGACGAAGCTACAGACGGTACAAAATACAGCACTCAGGACAGCGACAGGATGCCTCCTGATAACACCAGAACACCACCTCCACGATGAGGCAAAAATGCTCCCAATTAGGGAGCACAACACGATGCTCTTCAAGCAGTTTCTTGTTGGGAGCCACAGATGTGGCCACCCAAATAGACAGCTGCTTGCAAAGGAGCCCTCGCCGAGGCACGTCAGGAGGCATCTATATGAACTGACGGACGAAGTCCAGAGGTTCTTTAAGCAACCTCTGGACCCGTCAGCTCATAGACAGGCCCTGAACGGCATTCACAGGGACGCAGTCTCGAGTTATGTAGACTCAAGACCTGTGAATGCTGTTCTAGGCACACAAACACCGAACATTGACATGACGGAGCTCCATCTGCCTCAGGAGACCAGAAGGACAATAGCCCAACTTCGCTCTGGCTACTGCAGCAGGCTAAATTCCTACCTGTGTTGGTTAAATGCGGATGTGCCGAACGAATGTCCGGCATGCGGAGAGACCCCTCCCGACTCGAAACATCTCTTCGCATGCCCGGAAAACCCCACAACCCTAACGGCGTCGTCCCTATGGACTGACCCCAGAGAGGCTGCACGCTTCTTGGGGCTGCCGTTAGTGGAACTCGACGACAACGACTGAGATATCAGCCGATCTGGGCGGGGTTGTTGTAGCCGCTACAACAACAACAACAACAACAACAACAACAACAACTTATGTATGTATGCTGCTACAAGAACAACAACCACTTATGTATGTACATATGTGTGTGTATGCACTATATGCATGTATTTTGTATTTGCGAGTTTAAACATAAATGGATTTTAATGCAACAACTGTTAATTAAGGGCAGTCGGGTCTACGTCACCAAACGTCGCAGATTTATATCTGGCCAAGCACTGTCATCCCAACAGCATTCCGTAAATTATTTTGGCCAATTGCTATACTCTTATAATAACAACAGGAATAGGACTGACGTATCAACTTAAAATAACATGAAATTTTGATATGAAGAAATTGGAGGAAATTAAGTAGGTTACAGTAAATTAAAAGTATTTAAATGAAAGTGAAGAAAAAAACATTAAATACAAGTATTTTTTAAGCAAACAACCAAATCGACTTCAATTCTCATTTAAAAATTTAAGAGTGCCGTTAATTTCTACATGAACCAATTATCGGATCTAAACCAAATTAGTATGGGACCTGCTCGCAGGTACCATCTTTCCTTTAAAAAAGCATTATAGAAATCGGTTAACGTAGTCCAAAGTTGTTAAAGTTAAAAAAATAAAGAAATATATATATACATATTCCGACGAATTTATAACCTTCTACAATAAAATAAAAATACAATAAAATATAAATAAAACAAAATGAAACGAAATCGACCTCAATTAAGCGAAATTAAATAAAATACAATTAACGTAGAGTATGTATTTATGCAGATACATATCGTCGCTGGAATAATGAAATAGTGTAACATGAAAAGTATAGTTTTGAGAAAAACGAATTGAAAGTTTTTATAAACCATTACAAACCATACAAATACAATTTCGTTTTTCGGGAATAAATTAGTAAGCCAAAGAGATATTTAAGAAAACTAAAGATTTTTCTAATAGATTAAAGGATTGTCTATCCAATGGTGCAATTATCGAATAATAGTGTATGTGGCATTTACACTGTTTCTTTATTCGAGCGACGATATGTATGTATAAAATGAAAAAAAAAATTAAATTGAAATAAATGAATTAAATTGAGTTAAAATAAATAAAATAAAATCAAGCAAAATTAAATTGAACTAAATTAAATTAAACTAAGATAAACCAGACTTTTTTTTATAATGGACGTTGGAGTAGGGTTGCTACTCATCACATCATCATCACCGCTTTCGCATTTCACCAGAATGTAGCCATACTGTAAATGGCCACGCCTATTTAGAATGTACTTCCTTCACTTGTTGATCCTACATCTTCTCTCTTGCTTGGCTCGCATAATTGAGCTATTTTTTGGGCACAAGTTTTCCAATGTTCTGGGCTCGTTTAACTTAATGGTTACGAGATTTTCTGTACCTAATATTTCATCCAGATTTGCGTTGCATTTATCCCACCCATTTTTTCAAGCGTAGCAATAAAAAATTGTGTGTTCTGCGGACTCAATCTCAGAACACTATTCACAAAGGGGTTCTGACCTTATTTTGAGACCATAAAGATATTGACTGAAGTTAGGGGTGCCAGATGTTTTTGGCGCGAAATCAAGACATTCGACTTTTTCATGCTATAAAAATCAGTACTTTTCAGTACACTTTTATTCCAAGAAGAATTATGAATGTAAGTAGCAGATAATACTTTGAAACGTCAGAGTACTTTTTTTTAATAATATCTTGGTATGGGTAAGGCTTCCTCAAGTGGGCCCCGAATTTACCAAGATTATACTATTATTACCAAGAAAAGCAAAACAAAATTTTGTAACGCAAATAATTTCATTGTATAGTTTAATGTTTTTTAAATCTGCACCCAAACAAATTTTTTCATTCGTCCACTTACTTTCAAAGAAAAATAAAAATTTCCAAAACACTGCACAAATTTTCAATTGTTTATAAAAAGACAATTTGGAATTTTGCAACAAAATTTACACAGTGTACTTTTCGACTAAAAAACTCGGCGCTGCCTGAATATCATTGAAAAATATTAATCTTGGTAAATTCGGGGACCACTTGAGGAAGCCTTACCCGTTTATAAATAAAATGTTGTTCATAAAAAATAAAACTAGTATTCATTTTAAAATGAGTATACACATTAACATGAAGTACGAGATACCTTTATAATATTACAGGAGCCAATAAATTATTTTANCTCCTTAACTTTTTTATATATCTAACTTCTTTTATTAAACTTTTTAATTATTCGATTTATTACAAAAAGAGGGAGAATTGAAGCAACTCTGATTTTGTACTAAATGAAGTATACAGTACTAAAACAAATGAATTACCACACTGTTGTTAATCTAGTTAGTTCTCTATCAGCAATTAATAAAGCAACACATATTATTATTGTACTCCGCTGGTGTCTATTATTACTCTGCTCATCTGTTGCTGCCCAAATATCAAATTTTTATATACATGACATTTTTTAATAGCAATAATGAGATCATTTCCACTTTCAGTGTTTAAATAGTCAAAGAACTCTAAGTATTATACATATTTTAATATAACTTTTAATTTGAAGTTCACTTTCTACAATTTTAATTAGAAGTCGGTTTCTCTCTTTTCGCCAGGAAGTAAACTTTATATTTAAGTTAGTTCCTCTCAGGTGCTTCGTTTGAACGTGGTATGGAAAAAACAAAATTACATATTTATTCAAACTGTGGAAAGAGACCTCTATTTAAGGACTGCATCCGTATTTCCTCATAGCTTAAATTATTTTTTCAACTTTGTTGTTTTTAAACTGAAAGTTAGTTTCGAGATAACTAACAACACTCGACAAAAAATGTCAGCCCTCTGGTAAATAATGACCCGCAATATGCCCATAAAACGATTGCTCTTTTGTATTAATTTCTTACGCATATCAAACATTACCTAAAACATGTCAACTTTAATTAAATTATTTTCTTCTTACATTTTACAGTAAATTTTTAGAAAGTTGCAACGTTATGTAAAAAACTTAAGCAAATCGTAAAGTATTTTTTTTTGTGTAAAATAATATTACACAAACAAAATACATGGGCAAAAATTACCGATCACCGAGTTACCGTGTACCAAGCTCGGTGGGAAGAGCTCTATTACAAATTTGATTGCTCAGAATTGAAAAATGAGTACAAATCAGTACAAATTTAAAAAAAATCAGCACATTAGCGTACTGATTGAATGAATGAATAAAATCAGTACGAAAGTTGAAAAATCAGTACTGTACTGATAAAATCAGTACGTCTGGCAACCGTAACTGAAGTCTCCTTGTTCACTGTGTGTCCATCGGCTTGTTCCCACCGGGACTGCCATTCGTCAAGGTTTGTTTCTCTACAAGTTTTTCTTTTTATTTCACTTTTCTTAAGATAGCGGAAAATACCTCAAGATTGCTTCTGTTTTCCAATGCCAATGCTCTACTCTATTGATGGAATCATTGCATATTACCTCATTAAGCTTCGCGTTCGATGGTATTACTGCTATATCGTCAGCACACCCAATGATTTGCGCTCCTTCTAGCAGTTCTGTACGCAGCTCGTCATATGTACATAACGTTCCATAGGTATGGTGCCAGGACAGAGCCTTGTGGAACTCCTGCTGACACTATGTAAAGCTTTGTTCCAACGATAGTTTCATATGTTTAGTAAGATGCGAACGCTGAGGTAGCTTTCTATAGTTTTGTGTAACCCCTTAGGTATTTGCCTCTTTTCAAAAGTTTGTAAAATTTTATCCCATCGGGCAGTATTGAAAGCGTTTTTGACGTCTAACGTTCCTGCTCTCCTGTACTATCTTATGCCTTGACGATTTTTCTCGTACTTACTTACTTTTGGCCACTGAGTCTCTTTTAGAATTTTTTATAAGGATTTCCCCAGGGATAATTTTAAACTTCATCGCAGAGCTCTCTCCAATTCTGCGACTTACTTCTCGTAATTTCGATTCTAAGATCTCTTCTGTATGTTCTGTAGTGTTCCTGATGATCTCCCTGAGTTTCTGGTCGCCTTTCTCTGCTCAGCCAGGCAGGCTATTCGCAGAATGGAGATTTCAGTGATCCACAGCTGGTGTGGTGTTTTTTCATTCGACCGCGTTTTGGTATTGTATTGTAACAAATTCTACGCCGTGGCCTGATGTTATATCGTTAAAACTGTGTAGATTACTTTATACGGTTTAAATCTGGCGTTAGGCTATCATGGTCTTTTCTTCGAAGATATATATATTGGTGGTCACTTCACTTTCCAGTTGGAGGCTTTAAAGTGCATTTTCGATCCGAAAGTAACGTCTATTACGGATGCAGCATTTACTCTGTGAAACGTGGATGTGTTGCCGACATTAAATACTGTGAGATTTAGGGAAGCCCATCGTATCTGATAGCATGCTTCCACGCGTGCCCAGTTCGTGTGATTCCCATTCAGGTGATTTGCTGTTGAAATCTCCGCCAACGAGTATACATATCTCCTTTAGCTTGTCTTACGCTCATACTCAACAGCTTGAGGTTGTTTTCCAAATTTACAACAATTTGGTTAGGCGAGAAGTATGTACTAACTATCGGGATCAGTTTGGTCTACGGCCTCAATATTGAGGTTTAGGGTTTTTACTACAATTACTGCTGTTGCTCTCGTATCTTGGTACTATTGCAAAGATTAAGAGCTGCGGTATGACTCGCGTATAAGTAGGGGGATCACATTTCTTTCGTTGGCTGTCTGTAATGCCAAATCCTGCGCATATGCGCCCCGACCTAAATTTATTTGTAAAAAATTTAGCCAATTTATTGTTACAAATGACCATTAATTATAATTATTAATTATAAGGATTTTTGGAGAGGGCATGAACCGCCATTGACAAAAATGTTACTCCCGACCACCTAGGGCCCCTATGGTTCCCCAGGGACCCCTTAGAAAAATTGCCAAAAGTCACAACACAAAAGTCATTCCACATGCGGCACGAACCTCTTTTTCAGGTGTATTTTTTCTTAGATTTTGTATACAAAAAGAAAAAAAAACCTGTATAGGGTTGGTCGAATGATGCCCTCCTAGTCACCAGTTTCGAGTCTTTTCGATTGCTGAGTATGAGGCCTTATGTTGGACAAACGGCGGAGTATAAAGGACCCAAATGGGGGGGGGGGTTACAGAAGATATGTAATAAAGTAACCGACGAAGACTTGCGCTTTTCTCCCAAACCCCCTGGTAAACCCAAATGAAGGTTAAATTTAAAGACTATACAATAACTACTTTTTATACCCGAGCGCGCTTGTGCACAAGGGTATATTAATTTTGTTCACATAACGGTTGTTTGTAACAGCCAAAACGAATCGAGATAGATATGGAAAAATGTATAGATAAATGCTCAGAATGAATAGAGAAGTCGATTAAGCCATGTCTGTCTGTCCGTCCGTCTGTCCGTCTGTCCGTCTGTCCGTCCGTCCGTGTACACGATAACTCGAGCAAAAATTGAGATATCTCAACGAAATTTGGTATGTAGGTTTCCCTTAATCCAAGGTAGGTTGGTATTGAAAATGGGCGAAATCGGACTTTAACCACGCCCACTTCCCATATAACGGTAATTTCCAGAAATACGAAAACTGCGATATTTTAGTAACTATTACTGAAGATAATTCACTCAAAATTGATATTTACAATAATTTTCAGAAGAAAAATAAGAATATTATAAATTTTTGGGAAATGGGCATAGCCACACCCACTTATGGTTACATGTGTGTATCTACGTTGGATTT
>NW_016158151.1:65982-92324 GCF_001687245.7 Rhagoletis zephyria
GGGGGGGTCTCATCCGAGGCTTTGCCTTGCTTCTTCACTGGAAGTGGTTTTTACGTGGCGGGTCCCAAGCCCAGCGCACAACCCATTGCTGGGACGGGGGTGGTTTCGCAACCAAATACACGTTTATATAGCGAGCCGCTTGCTCCAAGCAGACACCCGCTTGCAGCCGCACCTACTGGTGAACAGACGCTGCAGACTTCAGTGAGCCCTTAAACCGAATAAGTCAGAGTGGCCCCACCGAAGCTCCCTCTCTTTCTGCCGGGACCCAAGGCTCCACTCGGATTGCCGCATCTCGCACATGGATTGCTCACGTTGCCCAGAGTGCGCGGACGAGGACGCAAGAGTCGGGATTGAGTATAGCCATGCAACTGTAACTGCATACCCAGCGCAATGACTATACCCCATTGCACTCCCATCCCACATCCCATATAATGGTGATTATAAATTATTATTATTATATATATTATGGTAAATTGTTTCATGTAAACGCCGTGTAAGAAACGTATCGTTATTTGTTTGAAGTCACGGTAGAAGTGAGGGTCACAATAGTGTTCGAACTGTAATTTTCGGTTATAATAGACACCGAAGAGTAACGTTTTTTTTTTAGAAAAATAGAAAAATTAAAGCAAAAGTTGTAAAAAATTGTAATATCATCCGTATTTAATATATATTTTTCATTTCAATGCAATTTAGTACTTTAATTGGGTGAATTTTCGTATTTTATAAAGAACAATTTTGAATAAGAATACAAGAAAAATAATATGACATAAGAATCTACGGGACGCCCCCTCCCCCCATATAAGAAAAAGTAAGAAAATTTTAGATCCGCCCTCACCCACAAAGGTTTTACGTAATATATGGACAGCCCCTTACCAAGGAATACGTCTATGACAAAATTTTGGAAAGTGGGCGTGGCACCGCCCATTTATGATCACATATATGTATATCGGTTACCGTTCTAACAATTGGTACCAAAGTCGGTATTTCTATTGTGCTTGCCACATAAAACCAAAACGTTGAAAATTATTGAAATCTTACTTAAATTACAGCCGATTTTCATATAACGGTAAATTTTAGAAATGCTTGAAACTGCAATATTTCGAAATTTAAGGACGCTAATTTACTCAAAATTGATACACCCCGGCTTACCATCTAGCGCAGTGATTCCCATAGTGGTCTAGGTGGACCCCCAGGGGTCCACGGAAGACTCGAAGGAGGAAGTCTCTGTATTTAACTTTAATATTTTTGAGTGGTGTTTAGTGCTCTTGGCGCACTGCTGCACTTACCGTCACTTGTGTCGTCATACGTGGGGAAGCCTTAAAGGCCACCTGCAGACTAAAAAGAACCGGATGCTGGTATGACAATGAGTGGGCCGTGGCGAAAATTGCTGGCGGCAAAGATTTAAGCACTTGTTTCTCTTCAATGCTACAGGATAGTACGCCAGCATTACCTTTGTTGAAGAGATTCTATAATGTTGAGTTCCCTGAGACTGAATGCTGGTTTGATTCCATTTCACACAAGATCATGGGTCAAGATCTGGGGTCTTTTTCGAGGTTAATGGAGATAAGCTTCACTTTTCTGTAGGGGAATATGCTTCGGTCTTCCAGGCTGAGGTAATTGCAATACTCAAAGCCATGGACTACGTGGTGGAACATAGGTGGAGGGGAAGGAGTTTACGTGACTGCAGTGACAACCAAGCTGCACTTAAGGCATTGACCAGCCCTCTATTTAAGTACTTCCAAACTAGTTCGGCAATGCAAGTCTCGACTAAAATATGATGGTGAACATAACGAGGTTGTTTTCCTCTGTGCCAGGTCACTCGGAGTACCTGGTTATGAGACATCAGATCATCTGGCCAGAGTTGGCTAAGACCAGGCATTCCTCGGTCCGAAACCAGTTTAAGCACTCCCACCTTCGACAATCGAAGCCCCCATCAGAAACTGGGTGAACCCTTCGCTCAGAAATGACTGAGACGCATCGAGGGGATGCAGGTGGGCAAAACTCATGTTGCCTTCAATCTCACAAGGTTTATCTAATTTTTGCTCTCACTGAGCAGACGACACTGCAGCCAACTTGCTGATAAATATTTTTCGCCTCACCTTAAAACTCGGAGCGATAAAAATAAAAATGATGCCATTAACACAAATAAACTATTTTACATGTACTCCACGTGCAAAGTCATGAGTGAGCCGAACATTTGATGAGTTTATGGTGAAGATAATGTAAATAACGCTAGCGATCGCAGTGCTCGCAAAAAATATAACTCTTCCGAGCGAGAGAGTAAATTGATGTATTTACGAGCTCTATTTTCAAGTGTGTAATCACATTATTTTATAAATAGAACACAAGAAAACATTTTACTTTTATTTTGGCCACTCTGTTTTCACTCTATAGTTTTTGAATTCACCCGCGATGCAAATTTACATTGTTAGATCTAATTTTCACATTTAATTGTTTTACGAGGTTAGGGAATATTTAGAAATGTATCAGCAGGGGGTCCACCGAAACCAGTAAATTTTTGAAAGTGGTCTACGAGAAAAAAAGTTTGGGAACCTCTGATCTAGCGGTAGCTTTCGGAAAGGTGAAAAAACATATATTTAATAATTGCGCCGTGTATTTAATGTTCGGATCCACCCGAACTTAGACTTTCTTACTTGTTTAACTTGCGCTTTTCTCTCAAAGTGTTTACCGCCGGTAAACCCAAATGAAGGTTGAAATTTAAAAACAAATTAATAAAATGGCAGTAAAATCTGTGGATAATTTATTAAAAAAAAAAACTGTGCAACAGATATTATTTTACACCCTGTATATGATAAAATATTAATAGCTGGAAAAGGAGTACAAAGCTAATAAAGGAGTACATTTCCAGATATTTTTTTTTGGGAGTACAAGGGAGTACATTGCAATAAAAAGGAGTACGTTTACTCCCAAAAGCAGTACGTCTGGCAACCCTACCTACCTTTCTGTACCCGGTGTATATCGAGACCCAGAGGTACTTCAATTATTGCAAACTTCACACAATAGGTTGTGCCCATCTTCACTACCTTACTATTTGACGTGATATTTTCGTCAGTAGCGGACTTTATTGCGTTCAGAACTTTCTAATTCGTTCGTTGATTCAACCCTGCCTCTTATTTCGATGGTAATTTGCTTCGTCTTTGTTTCGATGTTTACGTCGTCTCCCAGCTTCTCCTGTAACTCTTTTCTCCTCCTCCTTTTTTAAGTTATATGAGTACTTCCTCAGCCTTGGTTCTTCTTATTTAGTCTATCTGAAATCCTATATCTTGCGGGTTTATGTTTCGGAGCACATCGGCGTATGATATTACTTTACTTTACTCGCGTTTATTGTTATTGCTTCTTTTGTCAATCTATTTGTCGTTTTCACACTTTTTCAGCTTCGCTGGGGTGTGAAATTTTGTACTTCTTACAAATCTGTTGAATACCACTTACATTTTCGAGGGAAGTCAAATTATACTGCAATAAATTAAATTAAGTTAAGTTAAACTAAATAAAATTATTTTTAACTACATAATTGAAATGCAATTAATTTATGGTAAATTAAATGAGTTTAACTCAAACTTATTTTAATTAAACTTTGATTTAATCAAATTGGCTGAGATCGAGCCCAGTTTCCGATTAACATCAAAATCAAATGAAAAAAGCATCTTCTAATCTCGTTCGCCCCTCGGCAGGCAATGGCAAACCTCCGAGTGTATTTATGCCATGAATAACAGCTTCTGATAAAAACAAACAATCACCGGAAGGGGGTTAAACTGACCGTAAGTCCATTCGTTAATTGAACATGTATGCCTTTTCTACAGATTCGGACTGTGTGAAAAAAAATCCGCAACTTTTGTTTGAATCTCTTTTCTCGGAAGTGCCTTTTACAACACTTTCCAAAAGGAGTCCACGACGAGTTAAAGTTCGAAGGTCACTTAGAGGTTGAAAAAGGCACTTATGAGAAAAAAATTTAAACAAAAGTTGCGTATTTTTGTCCGCAGATTCTGAATCTGTAGCAAAAGCATACGTGTATAATTTAAAGAAATGAACTTCCGGTCAGTTTAACCCACTTCCGGTTCAAGCCGGAAAAAGTTTCCGACATAAGGTATGCACTTTTGTGTTCGGAATCCGAGTCTGTGGTAAAATATGTATATCCCATTTAAGAAAAATTTACTTCCGGTTAGTTTAGCCCACTTCCGGAATTCAAACATAGCGAGCAGTGAAGTGGCGAATCGATGACGGCTAATGTATGTAGTTGCCTAAAGTGTGCGTAAACTTTTTGAGTTAAGGCGATAAAGCTTTATTATTAGCCGTCATCGACTCGCCAACAGTTAGCGAGTGGCGAAACGAACGAATTCAATGAGGTACAACCAAACTCGCTATCGTCTATCCGTGCTAGCTAACTTTGTTGTTGCTTTCACATGCAAAATTGTTCGTTAAGCGACCGGAACTTAAACATAGCAAGCAGCGAAGTGGCGAATCGATGACGGCTATTGTTGATTAACACTTACACATATACATATGTTTATGCGTATTTTTTGCCCCCCCCATGTACTTCCACCAGATATCGTATAACAATTTAAACGATTTTTAATGACTTTAACTTTCTGAGCGCTTCTATAAAAATCAAAGCACAACTTGAATGGCAATTAGACAGCAGTGTAGGCGGAATTATTGCTTTTAATTACATTTTTGAAATACAGTATGCATACATATGTATGTATTTTTGCATATGACTATCTCAATGAAAATGTCAACCACGACTGGAAAAATAAAAAGACTAGCTATTATGTAGAGGTATTTACAGCTTAAAGAGCAAAAATAAGAGTTTAAAACTGAATATCCATTCGAGTCATTTTAAGCAAGTGTCTTCCACTAATTTCCTATACTGAGGGAAATAATGCAATGAATACTTTATATTTGATTATCGTTTAAAAATGTTCGTATTTAAAAATAATATTTTCATACAAAAATTTATTACGCACGTATTTGACTGAACACATCTGAGTATGTTTATGTAAGTGTACATACGCATCCCCGCAAGCATGCAGAGCGGCGACAACACACACATACATACATAGTACATGCCCTGCAGCAAATCAAACTGGTTCAGAACTTGCGATGAGCTAGCCTGAAAAGGGACGGTACTGGTTCTTCATCTATCCAAAATCAATGCTTACAACTGTCGTTTTTAACATGGCGATGTCCTACGAAGTGACAATTGTCGCCCTCTGCAGAACTTTTGAACTTGTTCTGAGCTTACTCTGGCTTAGATGGTTCGGAGACAATTCATATAACAACAGTTCCTAGATAGTTCAAAAAGGGTCACTCATAAGTACTATAACATAAATATATATATTCACGTTTCTAACTTAGAAAACTTAGTAGAATTCTAGAAACTGTTATAAAAACTCCAATATTTTAAATAAGAGTTCTATAGCCCATTAAAGTTTAGTATAATTAATCGCGATGATTTTTTATAACTCTTTTTACGCACGCTCTTGAAGGTATTCTCCTAATTAATTATTTTCGTTTAAGATGCAAGATTACACTTTACTACACTAAAATTAGATGGGCTACAAAACAGAATACTCGAAATATTTATTAAAAAAAATCTCTGATTAAAAAGTTTGAAATTTAAAGACAGTTTTTAGAGTTATATCAAGTTTGCAGTTAGGAGTTTGAGTTTAAATGGTTTATGGAATATGAGGCATAGTACTTAAATAAAAACTTAACGAAAAATATTTCAAATGAAAAATATTGGAAAAAAAATAACATTACTGCACAACTGCACATTCCGGGTGCTCAGTGATACTTATATTTACGTACGTACAGTATCGGTCATATCAATAGCCCCCCCATTTCAAAGTGAGATTGTTTACCACTTTCGGTTATGTTTTTTTTAAATATGATTAAAAGATGAAAAATTTTGATGAAAAATCGTTAAATTTAACTCTGTTTTTTATAAGGTTTTAAAACACGCTTTGCATGATTTGGTTTTAAGCATGATAATTTTCTTTATAAAGTAATAACAAACAAATGTTAACTCCCACTATATTGTGAATATTTAAACAAGATATGAAGTAAGCAGACTTTTGCTGTTAAGTGTAGCTTAACTAAATTTTATGGTTGTATTTTGCATTCAATTTTATACGTACGTATTAGGGATGTTAATCCCGGGATCCCGGACTTTGTAAGTCCAGAAAATCCCAGGATTATCTGCCAAGAATCCCGGGATTTTCGGGATTTGTAATTTGCAATGGTGGCAATAATAGAATGCCTTATGTTGATCAGTTTTTCCTATATTCGTTTTGTTTAATATTTGATATTTTTGTATATATGTCTAGCTAATTATACATATACATAGCACCGTGCGACAGGCAATTTTACAGACAAAACAATCAATATATTCGCGAAGCCATAGGCCAAATATATGCAGTAAAATTGCGTTTTTAGCTTTTCTCTCTGACGTCAGTATTTTTTAAAAGGAAAATTTA
This sequence comes from Rhagoletis zephyria, assembly GCF_001687245.7. Classification (NCBI taxonomy): domain Eukaryota; kingdom Metazoa; phylum Arthropoda; class Insecta; order Diptera; family Tephritidae; genus Rhagoletis; species Rhagoletis zephyria. Next base: position 72,480 of record NW_016158151.1, read on the forward strand.
ATAATATGAGTAATTCAGAAAATTGTTTAAAAAATTTAGTGCAATGTACTTAGGCAAACAGTATGGGTATCAAATTAAAGAGAAAGAACAGATTAAATTTTTTGGTGCATAAGGTATTGAAGATGCCCTTAAAAATTTTATCCTTGAATATCTTTGAAATTTTGCAATATTTATTTTGAAAAAACCATATGTTAAGGACTAATATAAACGCGACAACGTCCTCGAATATAGTCCGTCTAACTTTATTAGCTTAAGATAATAAAATTGATTAAAAGAGCATTTAAATGCCTGTTCGTCCTTGTGAACACAAAAATTTTAATTTTTTTAAATCCCACAGAATTTTCTCTTTCATTTGGAACCCATTTTTATTCTACATTGCACTGAATTTTTTAAATAATTTTTTAGAATTTATCATATCCTTGAAATTATAAAATTTTTAATAATAAAACAATTCTAAAATTAAAAACGCAGTTTTACTATATTTGGCTCATAGCGTCGTGAGTACATTAATTGATTGGTGTGTTTTGAATTTTTTTTTGTTTCAAACTGTTTCACTCTTTTTACTCAGACTTCTTAGAACAATTTTAGGTACGCAATTTTATAAGTATAGCCCATTAAATTACAAAAGGATAAAGTGTATACACTCATCGATTCGCCAAAAGTTAGCGAGTGACGAAACGAACGAGCTCAATGATGTACAACCAAACTCGCTATCGTCCATACTTGCGCTAACTTTGTTGTTGCTTTCACGTACAAAATTTTTCGTTAAGCGACCGGAAGTCAAATATAGCAAGCAGCGATGTGGCGAATCGATGACGGCTACCAACGCGTAAACATGGATTGATCCTATTTTCCTGACTGTGTCCAATGAGCATTCCTCTCTTGAAGCAAGACGGGTAATGAAACTGGCCTTGGACGTGCGGGTGGGTGGCATGTAGTCGCTTGTATTTTACAGTAATCGATATATGGATGCGTCCATTTTTTGGTCCTATTAAGCCTAATGGTAGTATTACATGCCATTTTTATTGCAAAGACATCCGCAGCGTTTTGAACGCTTTCGTGGCTTTAATCTTCATGACTCCTGTTATCAGTAGAGAAGCCAGTCGTTAAACCTTGTCCATTTTCTTAGAACATCCCACCAAACTACTACACCGTAGAGAATAATCGCTCTTACCACCGCGGTATAGACCCCAGTTTTTACCCATAGTCTTGCTGCAGGAGTATACAGTAGCTGTGGCTTTGCGAACCCTTAAATCGATGTTAGATCCCCAATTTAATTTCCTATCCTGAATTATACCAACATTTTGGCATAGGCTATTAATTCGCCGCCGCTTCTTTCTATATCTTAAAGCAAGCTGTCTAGGGCAATGTTCCTTAGTAGAGGTGAGAGCACATCCTCTTGCAGGGCCCCTTACTGCCTACTTTTTTGACAGCGGAGTCTTATAGTTCGGAGCTTATGACTTGTTCTCGCAGAAGATTGTTAAGAAACGCGTTGCAGAGCCAAAGTTCCTGGAGCGCTAAGATGACTGCATCCGGACTGATATTATTGAAAGCATCTTCAATGTAAAAGAAGGCAGCTAGAGGTTATCTTTTGTCATGGAAAGATTTTTCGTTGTGAAAGATAAGGCTGCGTAGAGCTGCCTTTCCTTTGTTAAATGCATGTTGGGAAGTAGAGACCTTCAGACCAACTATTTCCCTGATTTGGGTGTCCCGAGATGCGATCCAGTGGATTCAGTAGGAAGAGCGATGAGCTGATGACCGCTATACAAATTGTTTTTAATTTTGGAATAACTATATCCAAGCCATCGAGTACAGGTGGCTTGTAGGGTGAGAAACTGCAAATAGCAGCGTAGACACCTACATCGGATGTGTTGTCGGAGGCCGTCTCAACATCAAATAAAACGCAAAGCACTATTTCTGCACCCTCCAAAGCACCTTCTAAAGTTTGTTTGTAAGAATGAGAAAACAAATAGAAAAAGAGATTCATATGGTTTTTCTTAGCTTCACAACCAAAAATAAATACAAATAAGTATTTTTTAGTTCAAATAAATATCTGAAAAAAACGAAAAAAAATCCAAAAATTTAGCAAATGAGGCATACTGAAAGTAATTTTTTGGGACGTATAACGTCATTTTATTTATATTTTTTTCCTTTACAAAAACAAAAGACGTTTGTATGTTTATACTTATACAACGAATACAAAAGACGTTTGTATGTTTATACTTATACAACGAATAAAAAAGCTTTACATTTAATGATATCGTATGATTTTGTTTTTTAAGGCGAGACCTTTAAGTAAACAAGGAACAAAATAGATAATAGGGCATGAAGAATTCTATCGAGCCACATTTTTGGTTTCATAGCTAAACGGCTGTTATTTTTGACTTATGTCAAAAATTTCACTTCACATGAAAACCAAGCGTTAAATAGAGTTTTAAGATCATAAATCATCCTAAATCTTATTTATTTTTTTATGAACTTACTTGTATAAACAAATTAGGGCTGTGCGATTAATTGGTTATTCAAAATTTTAATTAAGCATAAAGTAAATACCTCAATTATTCGATTAATTGGGAATTATGATTACTCAAACGTTCCAATACTCGAGTAATCAAGATTTTGATAAACCAAAAACTTTGCTTTATGAATAATGAACATTATAAGTAAAATGAGTAAAATATTTTTTTTTCTTTACACATTGTAAAAAAGAAGATAAACATAAACAAGCAAACTATTTTAACGAGCAAATTTACTTTTTTGAGTAATCATATTTTAAGTAACTCGATTAATCATCATTTTGAATAATCAAATTCTTGATTACTCGGGTAATGGAATAACAACTGATTAACGCCAAATAAAAAGAAGAAAACTAATCGAAAAGAGAGGAAGAAGCAGTTCTCTGCGTAGCGTTTTGCAATTTTTAAGAAACAATTATCGCAGGATTGCTGAATTTGAAAAAAAAAAAAACATTTATTAAGTAAGAAATACTGTAATAACTAAAAATACGTACTTATTTTCTAACCGCAGTCCTGCATAAATATGCAAAAATATATAAATAGATTTTTAATAACCTTTTACCGGTTTTCTTTTAAAATAACCATCTTAAGTATTTTTAATTCATAACTTCTTAAGCGTGCTAAAAAAGAAACATCATAAACAATGAAGTAATAGTCACCCCTAAAAGTATGCAACACAAAATAAAACGTAAGGAAAAGCACAAATCCCAACAATGCAAAACACACTAAACAGTGATTTAGGAATGGGGTTGGTGTTAAATATATACTATTGCATAATTTAATAACAAACGCGTGAGGGCCATTCACGAACTGCTCTAGCAGGGCTGCAGGTGGTGGAGTAAAGGTGTACTTAAGCGCCGCCTCCTGTGAGATGCGTGCAAGGCAAATGCTACTACATACTACTATGTATGTACATATGTATGTATGTATGTATGTACATGACATTGTTGTTAGTGCAAGGTTGTGCGTGTACTTGTGCCCATTTGCCGGCCTCGTGTGCGTAGGTGTTCAAGCGAGTACAACAGTAATAGCAAGAACCAAAAATGTACAACAACAACAAATCAACTCATACAAACAACAAACCAACCACACTGACGAATGGGAAACAAGTTCCTGGCAGCCGAGTCGAATGACGTCATTAACAAAATGTAGTGAAAGTGAACCAAAAGAAAGTACATAAATAAATGTTTTCAAGATTAAGACAAATTTCGTACGGTGCAAATGAAAGACGTAAAGGAACTGTTATAGTAAAGAGTTTATGGGTAAAATGTTAAAAAATTTTGAATGCCGACAGACACACGTACATACTAAATGCATATTTATGTACATATACATATATTAGTGTCCTTACAAAGCATTTTAGTAAATATGTATGTATGTATGTATGTACTTATGTGTAATTTTTGCACTACTCTCAACCGCAAATCTTTTCGCGTAGGCGTTTAAATGTCTAACTGCCCCAAGCTACATATACATATATGTAGGTATGTATGTATGTAGTGAAATACGGCGGTACAGAGTTTTTTGTGAGGGCGCACACAGGTGGCAGTTTCGAAACAACAATACAAACATTATTGAAACCCATGACCCAAGCTATGTGTAGGGTTGATAGTGAATACGCTGTTGAGGAGGTGAATTTAGCAGCTTTTGCCACCTGTACGAACTCGTACGTATGACTGTTAAAACGAATAGAAATAAAGCCGAATCATTATACAAACACATATGTATGTGTAGGTACGAGTATTAAAAAAAAAAATTTGTCGCATGCGATTTTATTTTGGTTTGCAATCTGTCAAAAAGTTTTATCTAAGGGAGTAACATTAAAATAAAGTTTTTCTGCTTGAAATTTGACTAGAATTCTAAACCATTTGCAATCACTTTCTTATAACGCCTATAACGAAAGAATTTACGTATATACATATACATATACATTAGATTGCATCACCAAAAAAGTTACGGTCCGCCAGGATTACAAAATTTATTATATTCTAAGACGTTCACCAAAGTATTTCGGAAAAATATTAGGATTTAAGTGAGCTGGACCGATTTGAAAATACCTCCAAAAATGGAGTTTTTTATGAATAAAAATAGTTTCTTAAAGAACTTTTTGAAAAAAGTCCCCTCAGATTCGGTCAAAAACGCCCTATCCCACTTCAAAATGTATTGAAAATATGCTGATATAGGGCGTTTTTGAATCGGCAGCTGAGATAGGGCGTTTTTGAAACGAATTCTGAAATAGGGCGTTCTTGAAAAGTTTTTTGAGATAGAGCGTTTTCGAACTGGCTGCCGAGATAGGTCGATCTTCCACTCAGCCATCGATATGTACACGAAAAAAAATTTTTTTCTAAGGCAATTTCGATTTTTTATATATGCATGTATTTTTTGGACCGAGCGTATGTAGGTTTGGGTTTTTTGGATTTTTCGACATATTTTCGGCATTTTCAATCGGGTATTAAAGTATGATATTTGAATGTTTTTGTGTCGAAGTTATTTTTTTTGCCCAAGGTTCATTGACCCACCAGATCTCAGTTTATGTCAACATAACGTACCACCCTAATAACTATCAGTAAATTAAAAATAATTAAACTTTTTCCAAGGAAGTATTGTAATTATTCCAGTAATGGTAATAAAAAATGTGTTCTTGCCGAATGTGTGTGTCAACGAAAAATGTAAATAGGTACCTCTAGATTCGGCCGATTTCTTTTTCAAAACTGAAACCTTTTTTAAAAAATTTTGCCCTTGGGCCTGAGAGTGTTAAAAGTTCCAAAAATATGACCGGTATTACGTTGTTTCTAAAAAAATTTTGTTTTTCTAAAAATTATATTTTTTCTATAAATAATTTTTTGCCTAAAAATAACCTCCGTTTCCATCTTTTTTCTAAAAAATTTACTCTTTAAAAACTTTTTTTCTAAAATCTCGTTTTTTGTCTAAAATTTTTTTCCTAATTTTTGGAAAATTTATCTAGTTTTGGTGAAAATTTATATTTATAAAATTTTATGATAAAAAACTATGTTAAAGTTAGACAAATGAAAAAATTTAAAATTTTAAACTACATACAATTTCCTTATGAATGGAAAAAATAGCTGGGAAAATAGTTTCTCTTGGGTCCGAAAGGGATAACAGTCCCAGAATGTAGCCTGATTCAGTTTTTTTTTGTGTTTTCCTAAATAAGAGCTTTTTCAATTTTTTTCTAAAAATTTACTTTTTCCTTTAAGATATATATATTTTTTCCAAACACTCGTTTCTTCTCTATACTATTCTTTCTTTATTTTAAGCAAACGTGTTTAGTTTTGGTAAAAATTTTTATCTCTAAAATTTTATGATTAAAAAACTAGGTAAAAATTAGGTGAATAAAAAAATTAACATTTTAAACTTCTTCATAAGATTTATTTATCAGTGGAAAGGGTTAAAAGTCCCAGAATGAAGTCCGAGGCCAAGTAGCTCGCGTTTATCGGAGGTATCCAACGATACCTGTGCAAATCTCTGCAGCTGTGAAGTTATGCAGTCGTCACGACGGTAGTCGGAGTATTTAATAGCATAAAATAGCGAAAGAAAACGATACTCGTAAAAAATGTTTGACATAAAAAAGAATTAAGATAATTTGAAGAGTGTGATTTTGAATGAGTAAGCGTAGATGGAAGACAAGCCGTAGGTATGGCCGAAAAAAATCATCATGACTATTGTCATAATTACTGCGCCTAAAATATTGTGTCGTCATTGTCGCGCATTCAGTGGATCATAAGAATAACAATGACAGTTGTCATTAAGCGCTTAAAATCAATTTACGGCGTAGTAGTAGACACATTAGTAAAGACAATAGTCAGCCGTCGAGTTTTGTCATTGACGTGGTAATATGGCTCTTATAGCCCGAACACAATGAAAACGACGAGCTACAAACCACAGCTGCCAAATTATTTTAACACTTACTCTTATGTAGATAATTATTTTGGCGACGACCGGGCTACGCGACGGCTGTGGTTGTGGCCAGATTAGATATATTTCTATTTTTCTGGCGACAGATAAGGTTCTTCCTCTTCTTTTATGTCAAACACATACAAATTCATGATGTCGCTGCCGCGTTCAAAGAAATCATGTCGCCATCGACAAAGCGTTTAGGTAATGAAGATGACAAATTGGAAGCTGTGATCCGTAGCTCGTCGTTTTCAATGTGTTCAGAACTTTAGTCTTGAAAGATTTCACAGAACTGATAACCAAAAGCAGTCGCTACTCATATAAAATATCTAAGTTGACTTCGTGGAGGAACGCAGCTTTAACGATGCCTCTTCCTGCCTTCGGAATACTCGGAAAATATTTTTAAAATGAAATCGCTTAAACTTTTTATTAGTTACTTGTGTCATCTATGCATATTCCTTTCCTGGTAAATTTTTATTTTTTTACTTTTATTGTTAAGTTCCCAGTCAGGATTGGCCTACTCCTCCCATCCTTACTAAAACGGTGTATTTTCGAAGCTCCAGTGCCAGAGATCTGCGATGTTCATTTTGAAATTTCCCAAATTTTTGAAATTTCCCAAAATCGTTTATGCACTTAAATAAAGTTTGGTTGCATTCAAAAAATATAGCATGCCTTAAAAAAATTGTATCGCCAATGTAACAGAAAGCTTTCACCCACCGACTGTTAACATTTGTACATAAATCGTGTAGTGTTAACTTCGTATGCGAACTTCACGTATTCGCGTATTTGTCGCTGTTAACGAAATATGACAACAATATAAATAGACAAACGCCGCAAAGTCGGCACTTATTCGTTTCTAGCACGTGTCGCTGAAAGCAACTCATAAGCCAAAGTCCGAAAAGTGTTTAGAGCAATTATAATCAACTAGTTGAGTTGTTAAGTAAAGTGATACCGTTGATAACGCTTGCATCTATCTATCAATTATCTCGTGATACTTGCGTAATTACTTGCACAATTTAAAAAGTTATTATAAAAAGTGTGTGAAATTATTAATATATTAGTACATATTTTCGATTCTCTGACGTGCGATTGAGTTAACTTACTTCCAAGCATACATTTAGGCGCCAAATGAAAAGTGCAAAAACTTGCAGATAAAAAAAAAAACAAATAAATTGAACAGGCGAAAAAGTAATTAGCGAGCGGTGTGAAGTGCAATTGGCAGCGTTCGTGTCACATTAATTGAAAAAGTTTCATTTGCTTCTCTCACTTGCTTGCTGGCTAAAACTATCTAAAATATTCCAACACTTTCACTAAGTTGACTTAGCAGTTGTTTGCATTTTTTGGCGGTGTTTGCATTGCATGTGGTTTTAGTGTTTTTGTGCGGCGACATACATATTTACATTTAATCAAAAAACGCTGTGTTGCGAGCAAAACGTGCGCTAAAAGGGTAATAACTAAGGACATAATAAGCGATTTTAATTGAAAAATTCCACTCTGCGGGGATAGAGACAAAATTCAGTAGCTGACAAATACTTAAGCAGGTATGTTGGAAAATTTATATGTACAAAATTTATATTTAAAAATTTATATGTACATTGTACATGTACAAATAAGTGCACTATTTCCTTGAATAAGAACTTTAAGGTTTTACAGAAAAAAGCGAGGGCAGTTTGATGCGTCAGTGACTTTTTGAATAACATTACTTTCGGCAAAAAAATGTCTAGGTTCGTTTTCTCAAATAGCTTTAAAAATTTATTCGCCGCCCTTTAGACACATTTTTCGAGAACAAAATTTGTGTTTAAGGGGCAGATAAATTGTAAAATCTACTTGAGAAAACAGCCCTTAATGCGCAATATATGGCCCCCTTTTGCTGAAATGAGTATTTTCATTATATGTATAGTTGGGGGCTGACTTGAAGACTATTACTACACTTTTTGTATATTTTTGTGCGCTTGCAAACTATTTTTCGTGGCATACTTTTATGCGAAAAGGTTGTTGTACAGATTAGGGCGGCCCAATTTTTTTTACCATGCGCGTATAGCACAGAAGGATTCTACGTATTATTCTGAGTATAGAAATTAATCAATTTAGAGTTTGCCAAATTGCCAAAATAGGTTTCGAAGAAAATTTGAAAATTTTCACTATTGCGCTGTCTGGTGGAAGATTTAAGAAAAATATTAGTGCCAAGAAACATATTTTCGCAATTTGGCAAACTTCAAATTGATTTTAGACCCATGATTCCTTCGGAAAATGTGCTTAGAAATACACGTAGAATGCGTATGGGCTGTACGCGCATAGTCGAAAAAATCTCCCATACAAATTGACCCGCCCTAGTACACATAGTAAAAGTTCACGAGAAAAAACTATTTTGAACATTTTAACCCATATGCTCTCTCTCTGAAGGGTCGTTTTAACACCTTTTTTTGAAAAGTCTGAATAGAATCGCATTACGGAAGTCGCTGGAGAAAATTATTCGCTGGAAAATTTCACTAGTCGTATTCTTAGACAAAATCTTTATACAAATAACGTAAAAGTCCACAGGTAATTAAAAAACAAATATGTCGCCTTGAAATATGCAATCATATTTTTATGCTTTCTTTTTATATATATTTTATCCATAAATATCATTTGATTCATTCCGTGCCAGGAAAATGTCCCTGAAATTATTGCATACTGTTTTTCGTCGATATTCCTGAAATTGTCTGGTTTAGAACCAGTTCGTGGAGTTAACCAATCTATGCAGTTGGCGTATGCTCAACTTTACCGGTACGTTTACGGATTGCCCCAAAATCATGTGCCCAAAAAATGTGTGTCGTCTTACCACATATAACTATACAAGGGAAAAGTCTTTTGTATCACTGAAGAGTGCCCCTAACCCAGTATACCTTAGGCACCCCGGGCTTCCATAATGAATCCCACAAAGGCCTTGATAGTCGAACTCCTTATTTCTAAGGATTTGACAATTGGAGCTCTGACATGAATGAGTCTTTGTCTAGCCAAGGCTGGACAATCACATAGAATGTCCTCGGTAGCTTCCACGTCCTCAAGGCAAAGCTAAAATTCCGATTCTACGATAACACCTATTCCTTGCAAATGAAATCGTAATTAGTTGTGGGCTTCGTCGAATAACATCCGATCTATTTAAAGAGTATTCTATAGAGCTGCTATATGGCGCCCCACCGCATCCCAGTACTTACTGCGTTCAGAGTTTACGCACCCTTCCATCCGACAGTGGCCAAAGTGCCCGTATGGCTGCTCTGCTATCTGAAAAGATATCTGGAAAGGCGCCCTTTAAACACTTTTCAAGGTTTGATTTCGAGCAGGTTGGAATATCTCAAATTTCAGCTTGAAACACCTTGGGTCATCACCCCATGGTGACGGCTCTTGAACCATATGTGTAACAAAGTACGCATTTGGGTTTAAGAATAGGGAGACCGTTTGCCCGATCTTCGCGATCTGAGATTTTCAGTTGGAACTTTCTGCCATAGCAGATCATTATGGTTATGGAATCAAAAGCTCCGCATTTTTCCAAACCTGGTATCTTCCCTAGAATACCTGCGTGAAGCTTCTTTGCATAGAAGCAGGCGTTGAATAGGCGTAATTGCAGCTCCCTCGTGGCTGCTTTCATAGCCTCTGTGAACTAGAGATGCCGTTTTTAAATCGATTAATCGAGCCCTTCCGATTCGACTTTTTAGTTCCGATTCGTTCCGTGAATCGATTAAAAAAATTCTATTTCTCCTCAATCGATGCATATTGAACTACGGTTTGCCGGAGAAAATCTATAAAGATTTAATGAAATTTGAATTTGGCGTGGTACAATATTTAAATGCAATTATTTTTATAAAGTAAATGTCAGAGAGTGTTCTTTCGGAAAATAATAAAGATTCCGACATCTAGCTTTGTGTTAAGTGTTTTATTTAAAGTAAAAATAACAAGGTCTACATGAATCAGCCGATAGAACTTTATTTCTTATGAAATAGGTATTAAAATACGACATTTGTAATAGTCCAGTCAAATAAAATAACAAAAGTTCTCATCAACCCCAAATCTCTTTGATTACCTGCTTGCCTGCCTATAGTATTCGTACACCATGGCGTATGAGTTATCTATTAGCATCAACATTTAGGTCCAGTTTTTCAGTGCCAGTTAAAGTTGGCTGACATTTGATTGGCTAATCTTAGCTTAAACCAGCCAGACCGAGCATTTAAACTTAGTTTAAACCACGGCTGTGCACTGAAAGACTGGCCCTAAGTGCGGTTAAAATAAACATTTTAAGTCGCAGTAGATTACTAATTTATTTTTACCCGTCCAAGGAAAAAAATTTTATCTCCTGCTAAAATATCTAATTCTATGAACAGTGAAGTTCTATTTAGTGCGGTAGAAAATGAGTTATTATGGCTATGGAGCAACGCTGGTTGACGAGAAGGTTATATCGTACCCAAAAATATGTTTTCAACGACATACCACCTGGATGATGGTTTAAAACTTATTAACCAAAAATAACAGCGTTAATAAAAATATAAATTTACCGACCCCTTCGACATTTTTACATGCAATAAATAATGGTAACAGAAAAATCTTCGGCCTTGTTATGAGTTTCATTTTCCTCGAACCGATTCACTTTTCACTCTTTGTTTCCATGTATTTACTATGGGCGGAATCAAAATTTCCGGGTGAATTTTTTCGTAGCAAATTAAAAATTTGGACATTCATCGTTTCGCTTTTGTATTTTCAACCGACTTCCAAAAAAAGGAGGAGGTTATCAGTTCGTCGGTATATTTTATTTTTATTTTTTTATTTTTTTATGTATGTTACCGCATAACTTTGGACCACGTTAACCGATTTCGATAATTCTTTTCGCAATAGAAAGGTAGTGTCTCATACTAATTTGGTTTAGATCCGATCATTGCATCATGAAATATGTATACATATACATATATATTTTTTTTTAAGTCGGTTTTTTTTTGCTAAAAATTACTTGTTATATTTTTTATTATATGCGAATAGATTATTTGATAGCTGTAAACAAAATATAATTACTCCTAAAGTGGTGCAAAGCGAAAGCTAAATTTTTGTGAGGGCTCTCCAAAAGACTCAAAAACTATTTTTTGTAAAAATCAATTGAGGGTACTCAGGGGTAATTTTTTTTATCATCTACGGAATAACTATTTTCTAGTTAATTTATAGAATTATTTTAAATAACTTTTAAAACTGTAATACGTAAACAAATGAAAAAATAAAAACTTAAGAAACTTGTAAAAAGTCCTTCTTTAATATAAAACTAAATTTAAAAAAGTTACATCCACACATACTATAATTAATACAGAACTACGGCGTCTGACTGATTGAGGTGACTGAGTGCACGATATGCATTCGGCAAGTTGCAGGTACTCTAGTAACATAATGCGAAACTTTGCTTCATAATTAATACCGTCCTTTAGTTAGTCAAACATTAAGGAACGTTCATACGTATTTTTATAGATATTAAATATCATCGCAATTTTAGATTTTTGTCCAGCTGAATCGTCACTTTTGCCTCATGTGCACCGGTGCAGATCTGATGACATTAACAAAAAATGCCTTTGCATCTTATATGAGGGTTTTTCTGCATAATAATGAACAGTAGTTTTATCCTAATCTTAATCGCGACCAACCACCCCCGCCATCCCCTGCCTCCTTCTGTGACTTTTTCGTCACAGTGAAGTTTTTTCAACCTGTTTCGTTTGACATCCATATAGTAATATTTCATTTAAGTAACTTATTAAATTTAATTAGACTCTTAAACAGATGCCAACTACTTAAAAAAATATTTCGGGAATAAAGCCTTCAAGTCCGGTTTTTTACTTGACATCATTTTGTAATATTTCAGTTACATTTTATTTAACACTTTAACAGTTGGCAACCCTCTTTAAAAATATTTTCAAAACAAAGCTATCTTATACCTTTTTCGATTCACGTCCATACTGTAATACTTTATTTAAATTATCAAAAACGGAATTTGAACTTAGAACTGGGGGCAACACTCTTTAAAAATATTTGCAAAATAAAGCTTCCTTAAAGCTCATATGTTTGCCAACCACATTTTAATACTTCAATCGATCAATTAAAAAATAATTTGGCTTTTTAAATAGGTGGCAATCCTGTAAAAACTTTTCTGAAATCTCGTTCGTTAGGAGTTATATTGTGAAATATCGTTGAACTTATAATATAAAGTAGAATTTAAGTTTTTAAGCAGGTGGCATCGCTATCTGTATGCTACATTTTCATACACTCGCTCGCAAACTTTCACATTTATTTCATGTATTAGTAGGACTTCAAATAACTTAAATTAAATTAAATTCCTAAACTGTTGGCAACCCTCTTCTAAAATATTTTCGGAATAGATACGGCTTTCCTAAAACCTATGTCGTTTGATACCCTATTCAAAATATTTCCTTTAACTTGTTGATTAAATTAATTTTGAATTTCTAAAGAGGTGGCAGCTCTTTTTTAAAATATTTTCGAAACACAGCCTTTTCAAACCTTTCTCATTCGATACACATATCAAAATATTTCGTTTCGCTTGTTAATTAAATTGGTTTGAATTTTTTGTGCATGTGGCAACCCTCATCAAAACTATGATGATTTGAAATTTCAAGGATATGATTAATTCAAAAAATCATTAAAAAAATTAAGTGCACTGTGTAGATAACTTATAATTTTTTCAATGATAAATAAATAATATTTTGAGTGATATTCAAGGAAAAAATTAAAAAAAAAAATATTTTCGATTCCTATTCGTCCTTATGCACAAACAATTTAAAATTATTTAATTATACGAAATTTTCTCTTTTATTTTTTACCCATATCATTATTCTGCATTGCACCGAATTTTTTAAATATATTTTTTTTTAATTAATCATAAATTTGAAATTTCGAAGCCCTTAAAAAAATCCTGACGACGTGTGTAAAATTTACTGCTGCACGGTGTAAAATTTATAAGAAGGATCACATTATATTCGTAAATTGGATGGAATAGGACATACAAAGGTGGGGAAGGTTCTATAGTGTGGTTAAATCCGGCCAGCCTCTACCTTTACTTTTAACATTCACAGCAAGGTATGTCACTATGAGACGGGCATCCAGATCTGATGGAAATGTCAAAGGCAGTTTCTTATTGTTTTCAATTCGATGATGAGGACACTAAATGTTCATCCCATTGGTTGTGACAGAAGATTCTCAGCAGTATTTCTTTTAGCTGGAAAACCCCATTTCTTTTCTACCAAATTTGTAAAAGCAATTGCCAACGCGAGAGGGGAAAAGTTTCGATATTAAAAAGGCCTCAGCAAGAGGTCAGAATTTCCACCGTAAACGGCCACTGAACGGGAAGCGAACGTTTACATCAGCAGCCTTTAACAACTTCCCCGCACTCCTTTAAAATTTAACTGAATTTTCGGCATTTATTCTGGATATTTTAAGACAGTTATCACCGTAGTGCGTTTTCTCCTTAATTATTATTCCCACCTGCAGTGGAAACTTGCAAATGATACAAATTCTGCCATAAGTAAAAATAAATAGTTAGCTTCTAAAAGACCAACAAGAGAAATATCCTTCCTCACCTTACAAAAATAACGCCAACATACGCATGTATGTATGTATGTATGTATTGATTTGCATTTCATAGTCGAATGAGTGACTATTTGAGCGACTGAACTAATGAAAAATGTTGAAGGACAAAATGAGAACGCAAAAGAATGACACACGCATAAGCATGGGCAAACAAAGGTATTTCAAAGGATTATTTTTGTTCGTTAATAAATACCGCGCTAAAGATATAATTAATTCAACGCTCATACATATATTTTAAACAATTGAATCGCTTGAGTAACATTAATTAAATAACTGATGTTTATCATTGATATCAACTGCTTGAATGCCATACTTTCAATGTGTGGGTACTCATCATAAGCGTGACTCCTTTGAGTCCAATTATTTGTGCGCACTTTTCTGTAAATCTCTATAAAAGTGTGCTTCAATGATTTACTGCCAAGAATACTTAATTGTGCGTGCACCTGTTCACTATTGTACTATTGAAATTTTATTGCGCTGTCTTTTGTGCAAATAAAATGAAATTTAATTTTGCTATCAACTGAATTGTTTGAATATGCTATGTTTTTATTAACACTTAATTAAGCAAATGACTTACTTGTAATTAATTATGGTCAGAGACAATAGCAGTTGCAGTAGTTGTTATTGTCAACATTCAAACATTCAACTCAGTAGCAGCATTAAGATTTGTTGTTAGTCCACTAACATAACAGCCAACCCGTCAAGGCATCGACTTTGATGTCGCTGTTGTGTTGTTGCGTCAAATAAAGAGAGTGGATAGAGAATCGATGTAAAACAAAAGTAAGCGAGAAGTGCAAGTCTGCTTGAAGTGTTCATGGCTTTTATAATATTTTTTTTTGTTTTTTTTTTACGACGACTTGCCTTGGGAGTAAGTAGGTGAAAAATTTAAGAAAATTTAATTTTAAAATATTTCATTTAGCTTCTCAATTGAATTGATCTTGAATTACTAAACAGGTGGCAAAACTCATCAGAAATATTTTATAAATAAAGCTTACTTAAACTTCTCTCGATTTACACCCATATTCAAATATTTTACATACTCGTTAATTAAAGTGATTTTGAATTTTTGAATAGTTGGTAACACCCTTGAACTATATTTTAAAAACTAGCTTACTGCAGTACTTACTCTCTTGTTCGATGCCCATATTGAAATATGTAATTAAATTAAATTGATCTTGAATTGCAAAACAGGTGGCAATAATCTTCAAAAATATTTTGGAAATAAAGCAATTTAAACTTTTATTATTTTATACCCATGTTAAAATATTTAATTTAACTTGTTAATTAAATTAACTCGAAATTTGTAAATAGCTGGCAGCCCTCTTCAAAAGTCTAAATAAAGAAATAAAGGCATTGCTGATTTTAACTTTTTGAGCAGTACATAATAAATTGAGCAGGATCTACCCCTTTACTTTAAGCTAGCTCGTTGATACCTACATATGTATGTATATATAATATTTTTTATCTAAGTTGTTAATTAAATTGATTTTGAACTTTTAGACAGGTGGCACCCCTTTAAAAAATATTTTCGAAATAAAGCTTTCTTAAACCACCTTCGTTTAATATTTATATTAAACTGTTTCGTTTAATTTGTTAATTAAATTGATTTGGGTTTCTTAAGAGGTGGCTACCCTCTTCAAAGACAGAAAAAGCGTTCGTCAACTTCTCTCTTTTGGTACCCAAATTGGAGCATTCGGGTTTCGTCAAAATTTTTTTTGCAAAATAAAGCTTATTAAACTCTCTCCTATGATACCTGTATAAAAAGATTTCATTTCATTTGTGGATTAAATTTACTTTGAATTTCTAAATAGTTGGCAGCCCCCTTAAATAATAGTTTCGAAAGAAATCGTTTTTGAAAACCTTTTCTTTGATACTTGTATACAAATATTTCATTGAACTTGTTAATTAAATTGATTTTGAATTTCTAAATAGATGGCAACTCTCTTCCACACAACTGTAAGATATGTTTTATTTAACTTATTCAGCCTTATAATGAGGTTTATTTTCACCCGAAATCCTGGACTTTTCGTTTCCGTGTATTCCTACGGGTGGATGAAAAAAATTGGGACGAATTTGTTTGCGGTTGAAGCACACGACAAGGGGCATTAATTAATTGATATTAGCCTTGTTAAATGTTGGTAACTCTCTTCAAAAAATATTCGTTAGATTAAATCCATGTTATAACCAATCTTTGAGCCAAATTTCATTGAAATACGTCCAGTCGTTTTAGCGTGAAATACCAACACACCTACTGCTACACTCACACACTCACAAATTTTCACAGTAATAATATTAGACTTTATTTGATATCGAAACTCGATTGACCATATCGGTTGACTACAACTCATTCTAAACTCCTTCAATGTGCTCTTCAGCCTGCGACAATACTAATCAATACTCTGGCAAATTAATCGAATTGACTTGATCTAGTCGACAAACGTACATATGTACATATGTACATAGTTAAAACTACTTGACGTTAGCGATTAATTTAATAACTTTTTAGTAATAATGAAGTTTCCAGATATGAAGGTATTGCGCCTGTACGTAGACACTTCAATCAATTGTATGTATGTATAATTGACAGTGTCTCTAAACTTATGTACATACATATGTATTTTAATAAAGGAGTATACCAACATTATTAAGTTAAATTATTATTTGACATAAATATTTAGTTGTTTATGTTTTATTTCAAATAGATTATTCAATAAATATTCGATTATGTATTATAAAATGCTTTAGTGGCGAATAAGTTACTCATACGCCATGGATTCATACCTATCTACTAAACTCCTGCGCAATTCCATTTAAACGGCCTAACAAGACATCCGATCGCCGCTTAAAATACTTTCCCTCCTTTACTCTCATCGTTCGGGTCAAGTGTTAGTAAGCATAAACCAGTTTCTGCAAGCGTACGTAAACTACCGATCAATAGCAAGACGCGTAGAGTATTTACTTTGCCTTCCGCAACTACTGCGAGTAAAAGGTATTTGACAGTAGAGTACTTTACTGGTAGTACTTGAGTATTTTCGAAGAAAACATACATTTGTGTCTCGATTTGAATCGAAATAGATATCGACAAATGTATACATAAATGATCAGAATGAAAAGAGAAATCGATTAAGCGGTGACTGTCTGTCCGTCCGTCCGTCCGTCCGTCTGTGCCCACGATAACTCGAGTAAAAATTGAGATATCTTAACGAAACTTGGTACGTGCACTTCTTTTGGGCATAGGACGGATGGTATTGAAAATGGACGAAATCGGACAATAACCGCGCGTACCTCCCATATAACGGTAATTTTCAGAAATACGAAAACTGCGATATTTTAGTAACTACTGAAGATAATTCACTCAAAATTGATATTTACAATGATTTTTAGACGAAAAATAAGAATATTATAAATTTTTGGAAAATGGGCCTAGCCACGCCCACTTATGATCTCATGCATATATCTCGCTAACCGTTCTAGCAATTCGTACCAAACTCGGTATGGTTATTGTGCTTGCCACATTGTTGAAATCGANGTACTTTACTGGTAGTACTTGAGTATTTTCGAAGAAAACATACATTTGTGTCTCGATTTGAATCGAAATAGATATCGACAAATGTATACATAAATGATCAGAATGAAAAGAGAAATCGATTAAGCGGTGACTGTCTGTCCGTCCGTCCGTCCGTCCGTCTGTGCCCACGATAACTCGAGTAAAAATTGAGATATCTTAACGAAACTTGGTACGTGCACTTCTTTTGGGCATAGGACGGATGGTATTGAAAATGGACGAAATCGGACAATAACCGCGCGTACTTCCCATATAACGGTAATTTCCAGAAATACGAAAACTGCGATATTTTAGTAACTACTGAAGATAATTCACTCAAAATTGATATTTACAATGATTTTTAGACGAAAAATAAGAATATTATAAATTTTTGGAAAATGGGCCTAGCCACGCCCACTTATGATCTCATGCATATATCTCGCTAACCGTTCTAGCAATTCGTACCAAACTCGGTATGGTTATTGTGCTTGCCACATTGTTGAAATCGAACTAAAATTACGGCTGCTTTTCATATAACGGTAAATTTCAGAAATGCTTGAAATTTCAATATCTCGAAATTTAAGGACGCTAATTTACTTAAAATCTATACACCCCGGCTTATCATGTAGCGGTAGCTTTCGGAAAGGTGGAAAACATATATTTAATACTTGCGCCGGGTATTTAATGTTCGGTTCCGTCCGTACTTAGACTTTCTTACTTGTTTTCTCGTCACTTTCTCTGTCGCTTCACTGCAGAAAAACCAAGTTGTGGGGAAAACCCTGACGATATTAAATATATTTATGTATGCATGTACATATGTAAAAATGTAGTTTCGATTTAAAAAAAATCGGATAAAGTTTTTCTTTCGCCATTCATACACCTCTACTTTTAGTATTTATTAAAAAAAAAAATCAATTAAATTCAAAAACTATCATTTTTAGCATTTGGTTTTACTCAATACTGTTTTGAGCTGTCGCACAAAGCTATCAATGGGTAGGTTCAGAAGGCGCAGCAGTTGAGCGCAAGCGTTGCTAAAAAAATCAGTGATCGTTATGCCTCTTCTGAACGACTTGATACATTAGCTGTGAAATTAAACTCTCAAAGGTACACACCTACATGTTGTCTCAAATTATCAGAAAAATATTACGATCATCTAACACGCAACTATTCAGTTGATCAGAAGTACGCAACAACGCGTTCAGAAGGTGCAATCGCACCAGTTACTGAGCTGTTGCGCCTTCTGAACGTGCCCAATGAAAATTCGTTTCTCTTGAAATCAAGTTATATGGCTGCGTATGCATATACATATGTACATATTTAAAAATTTTTTTTATTTGTAAAGGCTCTCAAGAAAAACTAAAAATTCATATAAAATTACGCACAATAAATGGAAAATAAATTTTCTTCTATAAAAAATTTCTTAAATCAGTATGCAGCTCTTAAGAAAAAAATGCTCGTACATCTCGTCGCTACCATGTCCAACTATCGAATGTGAAAATCGGCACTTTTCAAAATTTTGATTTGCCACTAATAATTTTATTTCGTATAGCAGCATTGCTTAAGTTATTGTTTTTGACAACTTATTTGTTGGTTAATGACTGCAAATAGTTTTATAGAAAATTAGAGACGAGAAATAATACTTTCATAAAAATTTAAGTACATACATAGATTTAAAAAGCTGCTTGAATACAAAAGTTTTATGAAAATGTCACATTAAACAACTGTCTAAATCTACGTTATTTTTTATAAATAAGGCCGTAAACATTTCCTTACATCGTCGATTTCCATATTCTATTTTTACTCTTTCAATTTCACTGACCAGCGCCGCAAACGATATCGACTAGTAGGCTAACAACCAGAATTGAAATTTAATACGCAAGTACTTCCANATGTAGTTTCGATTTAAAAAAAATCGGATAAAGTTTTTCTTTCGCCATTCATACACCTCTACTTTTAGTATTTATTAAAAAAAAAAATCAATTAAATTCAAAAACTATCATTTTTAGCATTTGGTTTTACTCAATACTGTTTTGAGCTGTCGCACAAAGCTATCAATGGGTAGGTTCAGAAGGCGCAGCAGTTGAGCGCAAGCGTTGCTAAAAAAATCAGTGATCGTTATGCCTCTTCTGAACGACTTGATACATTAGCTGTGAAATTAAACTCTCAAAGGTACACACCTACATGTTGTCTCAAATTATCAGAAAAATATTACGATCATCTAACACGCAACTATTCAGTTGATCAGAAGTACGCAACAACGCGTTC